>NC_083597.1:63339726-63642757 GCF_020882245.1 Rhopalosiphum padi | reverse complement strand
TGAAAATTTTCTTTTTTTAATTACCAGGAAAATTTGAATAAAAAATAATAATATTTGTTAAAATTGTAATATTAATATTCTTATTGTCAAGATGCACTCAACTCTTCTTTAATAATTTTTATTATTTTATAAATATTGAAAAATACACTGTTTTAGTATAAAATTTGAACATACCTAACCTACGAATATATTAATATTGTTAATTAGGTTTTAAAATTAATAGTCAATTATGTATTTGTGCAAGATTGGTGGGCAGTTGCTGTATATATTTGTTTCGGTAAATAAAATATTTTTAAGGACATTTGCATTATTTCAAGACTACAACACAATTAGCTTTTAACGATAAAGTAAGGTGTGATTCCCTGAAATATAAACGATGTATTTGGCAAAAACCTACAAAAGAAAAACTTAGTAAAAAAAGTTTTTATCAATTATTTTTTTCATGTATTAGGTAGGTAGTAGTTTTTAATTATATGTACTGTACCTTGTTCTACCTGTAAAAATACTAAAATAGTAATTAATTATCGTTATAATATGATCTTGATTGAGTTACATTTTTTAGATTGATGTGTGTTATGTTGTTATTTTTATTGATAGAACAATTTATTTTATTGGTATTTTAGGCTTAAGTAATGTTTTGTTTTTAATCTGTCTTCATAATTTTTTCAAATAAATATACTACTCACAAATTATAAAAATAGGCCGAAGAAATGATCAAATTGTTGTAATTTAATAACTATAACATGGTATTCGTAACAACTTGACTTTTTCACAATTTTTAAATCAATACGTTTTATTTTTTCGCATACAAACCAACTTATTTTTTCATTGAAATTTTATATTCTTCAGAGATTTTATATAAAATGCTACGTTTTAATACATTTTTTTTCTAATCTATAATCTACTTTTAAACGATTTATGTCAAACATTAACCTGTGTTAAAGTTTTTTGTTATTTGTTACATATTTATAAATAATACGTTAATTTTTATATGATTTATGGTTGATGGATTATTTTAACGTTTTTTATGGATATTAAAATTATGTTTAACCTATGTCAATAATATTTTAAGTGTTTACATACCTTTTACACAATAAGAATTATTCAATAACACTTATGTTTATAGTTCGATGAAGCTACATCAGTAATAATACAAAGTGTCTAGTCGTATTTACCTTTGTTTATATCGTAAGATATTACATAGCAGCTCCTTTACCATCTTCGTATTATAACTTAAAAATTGTAGTATTTAAACATATAATGCAAATTAGTAATTCAAGTACCTTTTTTAAAATGTTTACATAAATAAACTATAAATTGACTTTTCCAGATTTTTAAGAAATATATAATATCAAACAATTTAAGTTTTTTCATTTTTAGTTTTGGTATACTAATTAATAATACTATGAATTATAAAATAATTATAAGGTGGACTCTCTTTGACACTGTTGTGACAATCAAAATCAAAATCATTTAAAAAAAATGTATTAGGTAATTACAGTAGAATAAAAACATGTATGGATAAATTGGAACAAAACTAGTGTATTATGTATTATGTTTCTAAAACAAACCACTGCTATTACTTATAACACACCTATACCTGCTAATATTTTAGTTTTTAAGTGGACAGATGAATTTATTTCATTTTACAATAATATGTATGTGTGTAATGTTTTTGTATGTCCTGATTTTCAACTTTGACGGTGGTGTTGGATAGAAAATTGGATATAGGTTATACTTCAAAGAGGTCTAAATTAAAAATTAACAGTATTTTTCCAAATAATAATCGGATAAAAGTGTAAAACAAACAAAAATTTAGGGAAAACGTAAATTTTAATGCAAATTTAGTTTTTGACAAAAGGATTTTGTTTTTTAGGCATAATTAAAAAACGAATAACCGTAGATATTTGAAATTTTTATAATGTTTATTTAATCAATTTATATATACCTATGATACAAATTTCATAATATTTCAAATTTTTTTTGAGTTATTTAAAGATATTAAAATTTTTTTATTTTTTTATAAAAGTTGATGAAAAATGATTCTGTTAATGTTTGAAAATTCCATTCAAGATTGCACACAAGTTGTTCTTACAGATATATAAAAACATTTAAAATACATATGCATAATTTATTTTTATAAATATTTTAAGTTAAAATTTGAACAAAATTATGTATTCAAACTATGAATAATGTTGTTTATTTTGTTATAGGTAGTTCAAAAACATTATTCATGGGAACATATAACTTTTACAAAAAATATAATAATTTTATACCTACACAAAATGATATTTTCTAATGTAATGCTTTCGTCAAAAATTATTTCGATCGATTGTATTATTAATTCTAAAATAAATTACTTTACTTATCTAATATAAATATAAATAAACATTACATGAAATATAATTAGTGATATAACCGATATAGGCTTATAAACCCTAGACCGTCCTCGCTAAGAATCATTTTTCGTATATAATGATATATCATTGAATTCAAACTTAATACTTCCATTACAGAGCTTAATTTAACGATTATCTACAGCAAAATTGTACTCACTTGCTTATACCTTTTTTATTTTCACTTTGGTGATTGTCTTAATTTAAAGTTTATAGATGAAATACATCGCGTAAATTATGAATTATCTGTACATTATTATTTTCTTTTTTCTGTGTTTAATTGAATTAATATTTATATGAAAACAAACAAAATATTTAACCATAATATATCATATAAATTACTAGCAGCAATTATTGTAATGTACCAAATTTACTGTGATTTATTGCGTTATTTGTTTAGTGAATAATTTTATTTTGTTTAAGTCAAATGATATATTATATTAGTATACAATATATTATCATTTTTTGTTCTATTCAATAATGCATTTTAAAGTTTACACCAACCCAAACAAATTGATTAAAAATATTTTACTATAATATACTAAGGTACCTACTAAGTTTGTGACTCGACAACTTAGATGTTTAGAATTTTTTTTTATTACGTTTAGCGTTATTATTAACTATAAGTTTGATCAAAATGTATTCGTACTTCTTTTGTAGAATATACCTAGACATTTTTAAATAGAAATAAACATTTAACAAAAAATAATAATTTATTCAACAAGTAGTATTGATGATATCTATGAAATAATAGTTGAAAATAATTTAACATTGTTGATATGTTAGTATAAAAAACGGTAATACGTGATGTGGTATTGTAAATTTAGATTAGTGTGTACACATAGACTGTCTTTATTTAATTTGATTTAATTTGGATTTTACTAACTGTATACTTGAATTTAAAATATAATACAATTCTCAATAGGTTTTGAAAGGTTAATGTCGAGATTTATATTTTAATAGCTATAACAATTTAATTAAAATAAAATGCAAATAATATTATATTTTGGAATTTAGAGTTTAATTTACGATTGAAAATCAATACAAACCTAAATATATAAATACCGGATTGACATTTTTTGTAAGCTATTTATCAACATTATCTTTTATTTGACTATTTGCAAAAAAGAACTTCAACCTTTGAAATCATTCATTGATTAGTTATTATCATTAAATAGATTGGTTTTATTTTTTTTTAAATTTTTTTTGTATAATTAAATATTGTATCAAATACAGTTCATAATTAATTGTTTAGTTATTCTTTTCATCATTTCACGTAATATAATAAATATTTACTAACATTATTAATTTGAACGTGTTAGATACACTCTATATAATTAAGAATTTAACTGATAAAGATACGTACTGTATATAAACTATAAAGTAAATAGTATATAATATAATATATTATATTTTTTTCATACGTACATAATGCATTACACAGACGATACGCGTGTGTTATGGTTTATACATTTAGTGATTTGAATGCAAGTGTCCGTGCATTTAGGACTGTAATTATTCGACAAAAGTATAAATAATCCCGTTTATATTATGACCATAATATATCACACACGATCTAAAAGTTTGTACAATAATAAATGTTTTAAATAATTGTCTAGCTTAATAAAATCTCATCGAATTGATTTTTCTAGAATACTTCAATAACTAGAAAATAAAAATTATTTTAATAGGTGGAGAGATTATAGAGATTGAAGTATATCCCAAAAGCCTTTTTTTTATTTGATTTTAATGCATCCATTGCGTGGTTATTAGCCAGCATTACATTATTTACATTAGAAACGGGTTGAACTTTCATTACTTATACTACATTAAACTACATTAAACTACATTAAATGACTATTAAATATTCTGTACATATTATTAAATTAGATAACGGAGTTCAGTTTCGTTGATAAAATTTATTAATTTTCTGAATGTCTTAGGAATGGCTGAAAATATCTTATATAGAATCCTATGAATTTATAAAACTATGACACATCAATATAAGTGATTTAATGTAAGGCACTTAATATTATTAGATGATTGTATTATTGTAACGATTTAGAAATAAATAAAATAAATAATTTTAAAAACATTGATAGTTTTTAAAATAATTAATGTTTTTAGATAAAAGATTCATACCATGTATTTAATGTAGGATTTTTACAAGAATAACTAGTTATTTTATAGAATTACGGAATTTCATACATTAACGTTAACATATATAAATATAACCAAGTAGATAATTATAGAGTGATACACTGATACAGGACTTTTGGAAATACACTATATTAATTAATTTAATATTTAATTAAATTTTAACACACAACTTTATAAGGCACCAGGTGACTATAGTCATGTACTTATGTATAATAGTAACGCCAAATCCAAAGTCTAACCGGTTTTTCTGATTGCACTATCTGTCAAATAAATGTCAAATAATTATTATTTATATTTATATTTGTAAATAATAAAAATAGTACGAAACTGTGTTAGAATGTATCTAATTACTCTTCTTAAGAAAATATTCAAGATTAATTCAGAAAAATAATGTTTTTTTCATTTAATCACTCACTTAAAAACATTTCGTCTTAAAAAAAAAAATATAATATAGGTTATGTTACATAACCTATATTATATTTTATAACATAAAGTTACATAACTTATGTATACAATTAATTATATTAAATGGAATTTTGTTTAAACGATTAAAATATTTGTAAATAACTATATAATATATTATTGTAAATCGTTAAAATAATTAATTAAAAATAGTCATTATTTGAATATTGTAACTGTATAACCATGCGTCGGCTCGTATTAATTTTGTATTTACTTTATAACTTTTCACAATAATATTATTTGATCATTACATTTTTAATAAATTGTTACACGAATAAGGCGCTTATGATGTCTAGAATAGCATTATATAAATTGTGTTTTAATTTCTGAGAAAAATGTTATATTATGGATTCTGTCTCTGATGAAGTCCAGTTTTATATTACATATTTCATATTTTATCATATTGTACTCTTATTAGAGTATTATGTTATAATCATAAAATCGTAATTGTATTTATACGAAATACCTAATTCCTAAGCCTACTAAAGCTTAAATTTCAACATAACATATCTTTAGAAATTGGCAATTACTTTAATGCCAATTATGGATATTAAGGCCAACTGATATACCTATATTATATATTACAAAATAATTTACCGAAGTAGCAAACTATTTTATGAGTCATATTCGTATAACCAATAACTGGTTAAAAGCATGAAATAGTTTTTTTTATAATTTGAAATTACTTATTACCTATTGATATATTTTTGTGGTAATATTAGTATATACTATATATGTATTATGAATAAAACAATCGTATTAAATCGGCTTGTTTTCTGTTTCCTTAGGCATGGTATTGGATACGAAGATTTACGCAAGATAAACCAGAAATTAGTATTTTGTTCAATAACTGGTTATGGATCCAAGGGACCATGGAACCAAAAACCAGGTTATGATGTTATAGCCGCGTCAATCGGTGGTCTAATGAACGCCACCGGTGATGCCGTTCCAGCAAAATGTGCTATACCCATTACTGACTTAATGACTGGCATGTATGCTCATGGTGCTATTTTAGCGGCTTTGTATCGCGGAGTTGGTGACAAAATTGACTGTGATCTATTATCGACGCAACTGTCAATGATGTTCAATTTGGGATCAAATTATTTAAACGCGGGTAATGCTTTATACATCATAAATTCGTAAAGTGGCTTTTTGGTTATTTAAAAATAGCTATATTATTCTACAAGTACTGATGTACAAGTGTACTTGTAATAAGTAAAAGTGTTCTACTTGTCTCATATTTCAAACACCCAACGCAACTTGTAGTAAACTAATGAGGAAAATATAAGAGGCTGATCCTAATGATCGACACGGAGGAAATTACAAGATTTATCTCCATTAAAATGTAGTTAAATTATCGAGTAATAGATTGATATTAAAAATAAGCATCAATACGTACAATACCTATTATTATTTAACTAAGGATTAATATTGTAATGTACTGTATACTGATATTTTTATATTTCAAATAACTCATATTTTGTCTATATGTATAATTTTTAGTAATTGACCGCCGTTAAAGAAATAACATACACCTTTAACAATGAATACAAATGAGCATTTTATATCATCTCAACGTTTTTAAAACGTTTGAATAGATTTGACATCTCCACTTATTTTCAATAACTATGAATTGTCTCGTTAATAAATTAGATTAATCTAGTTTTAATTTAAATAATAATAATTTTAATTACTATAAACTTAATCATCTTCTTCACAAATGAGTAATAAGTAATCCTTTATTTTTAAGCTTTTAGCTTAAGAGTCAAGATAATTTATTTATGGTTCAAACAAAAACACATTTTCTTAAAAAAAATTATTTTAATTATAACTTTAAATACCCCAGGAATAATTCAGAATGATGAAATAATGTTGTATGTACGATATAAAAGTTATGATAAATTTGGAATAATCAGTTACATGATCATTGATCACCTTAAATACAAATAGTCTTATAAAAATAGTATTCAATATACTACATAGTACTGCTTAGATTTTAGGAAAAATAATTATATTAGATGTACTAATGTATAATCAATGTAATGTAACTTACAACATATTTGTTTTTTAATACCAATATTAATGTAATTCAGCTTATATAAATTCACATACTATGTATAAGAAAAACTTTTTTTTCAAGGTATGCTAACGAAACGATGGGGTACTGAACATGAAAGTGTGGTTCCTTACAAAGCATTTAAAACATCCAATGGATTCCTTACTTTGGGTACGGGCAACGACGGACAATTTAAATCGTTTTGTGATCGCATATCAATTCCAGAATTAGCTACGGATGAGCGATTCGTGGACAATGAATGTCGCGTTAAGAACAGAGAACAGTTGTATAACATTATCGAGCCGATTTTAAAATCAAAAACGAACGAAGAGTGGATGAACATTTTTGAAGGAGTACCTTTTCCTTATGGTCCTGTAAATGACATGAAACAAGTAAGATTTTATTTACTTAAATGTTTATAAACTTACAAGTAAAAACACATATTCCACAAATAATATGGTTATAAACACATTTTAGAGTAATATATATATAATTATAATCATCATATTCTTTTAAATTTAATCATTATACTTAATTACGGTTTTTGAAATTGTTTATCTATACATATAATTTAGTAACAATTTTTGCTTTAATTGTTAGCTTATTAATAGACGAGAAAAATTAAAAATGATAGGCTAATTTGTTTTCACTAGTTTCAATTTACATTATTATGCTTCAATTTTAGATTTACACAATGTCCTGATGGGTTTCTTCAATATAAAATATTTAAACAATGTAGTTTGTTTTAGAAAATGCGTTTGCTTTTCGTTTATCGGATCCACGTTAGCTAAAACATAGGGTTAATGTATTAACTCTATATTTTTTCTTTATTCGGGTAAATTATTACCAAAGTTATACAATATATAAAATATTCATACCTATCAAATAGTTTTATTTTATGGTGGATAGTTTTGAAAAACAAAAGTACCTAATTCACCAGAGGAATCAAATATTAAAGTATAGTGTATTATGTAGGTTTATATGCAGAAAAGCTTATTAATAAATAATAATCCATCAATCAACTACATATACACAATAATCTCTATCTTCTTCGTTTCTCATTCAACATAAATGGAAACCATACATGGATGATAAAGAACAGAGTTTCTCAACATTTTTAGTCTCGTGACCCCCCAAAAAGGTATAAAATATGGTAAATTACTCGAACCACCTCCCTATCTATACCAAGTATAAATTTGAACAATAAAAGTCTATTATATAGAAGAAGATCTATTATATTTAGTTTAACTCAAACGTTTATTTTATAAATTATTATTTATAGTTATTTAATTTGAATATAAATTCCATATGGAGATAAAATTCATTATTATGTTTTTATTTTTTTTTATAGGCATTTAATAATGAGCATGTTAAAGATATAAATATAGTCCAAGATATTGACTGCTCGTATAACGCCAAACTGAAAATAGTCGGCCCTGCAGTTACATTCAAGAACAGCAGTAATTTAATCCGAAAAGAGCCTCCATTGTTGGGTCAACATACAAACGAAATACTAACTTCTTTAGGATACAGCACTAAAGAAATCGAATTATTACGCTCGAAAACCGTAATATGATTATCATTGTTTTCGTTTTTTTATTTATTTTCTTTTTACATAAATTCTTGTTTCTTAATGTGATGTCACAAATATATTTTGCATTATAATTTTGAGAAATTGGTGTTGAAATTTAATTAAAAATTGAATAAATACTAGTTATTAGATTTATCTTATAAATACGATGTCAATTTGCTCATAGTCCACGTACTGCCTACACTCGTCACTGGCTGTTCAAAATTCAAACCGCAGATGAACGTCACTAAATCGACAAATTCACAAAAAAGTTGTTGGTCACGCTATAAATTTAAAAATAAAGAAACTTTAACATTCACTTCGTATACATACACATTATACAGTATAGCCGTATAGGTATGTATATTGAATATTGATAAACTTTAAACAAATTTATTATTATACTCATACATAATTAAATATTTACGTATTTCGTTTATTTGAAAGAGAATTTTTATGGTAGTTACCTATAATATCTATCGAATATCAGTTTTTTGATTTTATTTGGCGTTAACGTTGCGCATACTGCATAATTCAATAATAGCGTTGAAACGACTAACGTCGTAGACCATTAATATGCACAGGTATTATATTATAATACGAGCTACTTTGTCGGTTATCGTTTCGAGTTGTCAGTGAAATTATAATCTACATTTTTATTTTGACGGATAAGAAATTTATAATCAGTAATTTAAGTCGTTTTTATTTTTCATTATTATCGCTTTGTCAATTTGTTTTCAATTGTCAATAATAATTTATTATTTTGTATTATTTTGTTAAATGGCTCATGTCTGTTATTGATTATTATAAATAAATAAAAATAATAAAATCACGTGCTTCAAAAATGTCTTACTGACTCGGATGATGTGGTCTACCGACTACCGGAGAGTGTTACCTTTTGATGCTGACGTATTGTATATTATATTATATTATTGTTTAGTTGATAATATTTTGACTTCGATCACTAGTAAGTACTTATATGGTTAAACATAGTATAATGTAATGCTGTATATTGTTTATATACTTATATTTAAACTCTGATTTTATTCTTCACGGTGAAAAATATCAACAATTATCTTTACCCAATACTAGTAAATAGTAACCAATCATTAAAGCTTTGATAAAATAAAATAAACTTATAAAACCAATTTATAAGTTAAACAGATGAATATGATTCGTATTTCTATTCGTATTATAGTGCCATTGGTTTTTAAATTATTGTCATACATTAAATATCAATAATACTATTTTTTACAACTAATTATTTTTGTTACAAAATAACATCAAATTTAAATATTCATAATCAGAAACATAATTTCTGAAATAGGGTATTTGAGCTGTGAAAATTTACCGTTTACCTATATAGGAATAATTTTCAAAATACTGAAGAAATAGAACTTATGTTTTATTGCAGCGTGTAATAACGGAAATAATTCAGTTAACCGATTCAATATCAGATTTAATCCTTTTATTTATTTTTAAGTTTTAACATATTATACGTGGATACATATATCATGCTATTTGTGCGTCAATGCAATGTGTCGTTAAATGGTTTTGATAACCGAGTGGAGTGCATTTATCATTTTCTATGACTGAGGTTCAAAAGTTAAGTGGTATGGTTTGAAACATTATATTGAACGAACTGAGAAAAAACTTTTGACAACTTTTTAATGATGGAGATGAAAAGAAAATAAACCATATTAAGTTACGCTAAAAATAAAAAATATTATTTATTGCGCTTCCCTATACAATTAACCGTAAATCATCTGTGTCCTTAATTTATTAAACAATGTAGGTAAAATGTAAACCCTTATCCTGTACAGCGCACACATAAAACAATATAGTAGTTATATTATTGATTTTTTTATTGGCTGACAATTTTTTTTTTACTTTTATATTATATAATACCTTATAATTCATATGACAGTCATTCATATTAATTTTTCTTTCGTCACTATTTGCAGAATACTTTGCCAACTGGCAAAGGATAAACTTATTTGCTAAGTGTTATTATACCCTGCCATCACCCAAATAATAAGCAAGCAATGTTTTTGTAGTTTTTTGATTTTGTTATTGATTTTAATTTCAAAATATACCTATTTATATTATATTAATATATTATTATAATTAACCATTAATAGAAACAAACATCTGTGAAATAGACGTAAAAGTAATAGCCGTATTACGTTTATTAAAAAGAAATCAATGCGTTCTGGAAACATACATAATATATTCCAACATTTCCAACCGAATATTGTTTTGTATCTCTACACATACGTGTGACGTAGTGTGTGCGTAATTTGTCTGACTTTCCGGGCCATAATGAAATGCAATATAATATAGACGGATACCGATTAAATATAATATTATGGTCCACAGACATGGGTAGTGTTGTTTTTAATATATAATATTATAGTAGTAAACTCATTTTGAAGGACAAGTGATGGTAATTTCCCATCGCATAATAATTAATAAATGGACCAGGAGACGTATTCGCTGAAACGTTTTCGAATGACGATGACGATCCGCATACATTATAATATATTATATTTTTTATTCATGTGTGTCGATGCTGCCAGATAATAAAAATAATTGTTATTATTATTATAATTATATGTCTGTTATTATTATTACTATTGTGGTCTTAGAATTGCGGTCCCCCACTCTACCACTTCTCATTAGGAATCAATCGTAAGACGGGATTCCCTCCTCAGTATTATTATTGTGATCCACGACTAGACTTGCCAATAATATAGTCATTACTTTTAATATGTAAACATATTTTCATAATACAAATGTGGTATATTATAATGTTATACGTAAAAATATCACTGTAAGATACTTTCATAATTTAAAATATATTATAATGTTGTATAATATTATAATAATATTATATGTCGTGTATAAAAATGTAAATTATTATGCAAACACTATATTTATAAATTTCCGAGAATAACTTTATAATGTATTCATCGAAATCAATTATTTTTTTTTCACTGATTTATAGATTTTCATACGAAATATATCTAGGCTAATAAATTTAATAATTGCCATACGAGGAATATATCGATAACATTTTATCATTTATGAATATTACTCGTTATAAATTAATGTGGTTAATTTTTAACACGAAATTATAATGTATGTATTTTTCAAATATTTGTTATACATAAACATAAGGCATCTTTAAATTATATAACATATTCAAGGTTCTCTTGTGTATGGTATACCCAACATATCCAATATCCGAATACTTTTGAATGTAGAATGAATTACTTGTAGTTGAAAAATTTGGAATCAGAGATAATTTAATAACTATTGATTAAAATGTTCAAATAATTTCTAGATGTTTTTTTTAATAATAAATCGTGCTAAGCGATTATGAAGGTGTTTGCTATTTAGGTCTGATAATTCGCAATGGAATATGTGGCTATTCGTGGTCTCTTATATACTCATTGCTCTGCATTTACTCGGAGATAAACTGGTGGTTATATTTTGAATTATTGTGCCCTTAAGATATCGGTGATTTGTGTTTAAAAAAATAGAGCTTTTAGTGTACATTGTCGAAATAAGTCATGCAGAGTTAGAGAAACGTGCGTAGGTTACTTAGATTATTGTGTAAATTTAATAATGTTTCATTAGGATATGTGATGGTAATGGCAATACGTTTAATGTGTTTGTTTTGAGACGGACCAGATTTGGGCAAAATGTATCTAGAAATTTATTTCTAATTTCTAATTCTTAAAAATATTAGAGAGGTAACATTCAATACTAGTTAAAATGTAACAATTAAAAAAAAAGGAATGTTTAGGCTTATTTGAGTTTCTGTGCGCACGCCTAAGATGTAGCCTCTTAGACCTTAAGAAATTGAAATAATAATAATTGTTAATAATATAATATCTACTATAATTGAAAGAATCTGGGCTATAAATACTACTATTTATGAGTAAAATATTATTATATTTTTGCATAGTAGTCGAGATACAAAATTATAATAACTTTTTACGCCATTGCATGCAGGGAATACAACAACTGGCAAATGAAATTATAGATTTTTTTTTTTTAGTGTATGATTTTTACATTTCAACAGTTAAATAATAATAATTAATGTTAATGACAATTATCGTCCAAATAAGTTGTTTTAAGAATTTTTTTTTTCACCAATTTTATTTAATGTTATTATTTAACTTTAATCGTTTATATCCGTTAGGTCTACATGTTTGAGGTTCTACAAGACTGACTTAAACTAGGTACTAATAAATAATGTTCATAATACTTTTGTGAAATAAATCAACGAAACATCAAGGGATCATTACATATCTGCATAATATTTTAATATTAATAAATGTTTTTTTTCGGCTCATATACTTATTGTTTATAAAATTATACAGGTTATACATAAATATTTCTATAGAATTTCACTTATAATTTATATGAATGTCCATAGGACTAATGAAATATGTTCTGCAGAGAACAATGACATGTTTTATATTTAAATTATAAAAGTTGTTGCACTTTTAAAAATGTATTAATCTACTTTTATTTATTTTTTAAATTTAAATTAGCTTTCAATAAAATATTAATAAAAATTAACAATTACAATTGATAAGGAAAACATGTAATTAAATATACAAGATTATATCACAGTTGATTAATATATATAAAATATTATATTGTATGTATATATATAATATATATATATATATATATATTTATATATTATAATATATTCTACAACTAAAATGAAAAAATATTTAATTTGTTGCTTTTGATTATAATAGCAATACGTAAATAGTAAATACTAAATAGACACATATTTATTTATATGACGTATTATAGCGATACAAATAAATGTATTTCATAGCCATTTACCAAAATCGAATTTGGTCATATTTTATTGAAATTTCAAGTATAATAATTCTACAATGATTTAAAATGTCCATTGATTATTTATTTAAGATTTAAACCAGATCGTACATACTTGTTGTTATATTATAGTTAAAATGTATAATTAACTAAATAATTTTTACAATTTTTGGTATATAATATATTAATTAGATGGTTTTATAATCAGTTTGAAAAATGTATTTTTTTCAGTTATTTAACTTGTATAATTTAACGTTTGAGATTTTATTATTAAATCTCCTAAAAAAAAAAAAACATTTAATACAGAGATAAATTAAGTTTATAGCTAGGAATAGGATTTTTATGGAATAAAAATGGTAAAATATGCGAGGTCATGCATTAAATAGTGTTAAAATTGATTGCAAATAATACAGTTCTATATTTTACCATCAATTTTAAAAATTTCACTATAAAATTCATGAACAAATTTTCATAATTTAGCACCTTCACTTTGAACTTTAAGCATTTTTCGAAATCGATTAAACATAATATGTTACATTAAATGTTATACACAATATAGTAATAACAATAAATCCCAAAAATAATATAAATATGATAGAATCTTAAAAATCTAAGTTAATTTAATAATTTAGTTATATAATTTAAAATGGATTTACCGAAATAATTTTTGATGATAATATTTTGTTGGATTTTTTTTTATTGAGTTTTTAGGTTCGGTATTAAGGCTGCGAATTTCGATACATGGTTGTTCAGTAGTCACCGCTTCTAGAATCATTATTTTAATGTATAACAGTCATTAAAATTCGTACTAATACATATTATATCTATATCATTTGATGGTGAAACAGAATTTCAAGACTAGTATAGTTAATCTGCAATACCTGATCTCTGTATTCCTAGCTTTTTAATTTTTATGTTATAATAATATATAGCCATACAGGTAACATTGAGTACACATTATGTATATATACGATAGAGGAGTTTTTTAAAAATATAGATTATATTATTTAACATCATTGAGGTAAGAAGTAAGTATCTACAATAGAGCAATATTGAATAAGTAGTAAGTACAGTATAATATTTTTATATATTTAAAACAAAAAATTTAAAAAATAATTAGTAAATATTTGTAATAAACATAATAACAATAAAAACATGTTATGTACGAGAAGTTTTTGTTCGAATATGGACAAATTTTAAGCTTTATACATTATAATACAAATTATATAATATGAAATTGAATATTACAAAATGAACTCATTTTCATTTACAGAACAGCAAGGTTTGATATCGTTGCAGTTCGTGTTTGGACTGTATTGTTTTGGCGTAGTTGGGCCAGGGTGAAACACAGCCGACGTGGGTTGCGGAACGAGCCGTATCCACTGGTTGTGCTTTTCTCGGTCAACCCCTTCTGAAACCGATTAATGAAAATCCAGACTTATAATTTATTTATCAAATTATTATGTGCTTCTATAGAATGTGCTTAGATTTCTTTATACTCCATATTACTAGGACAACAAAACAATAATGCATTCAATAAACTTTATAAAATATTTGTGGGTTTAAACTAAGACTTTTTATGTATCTCATTATTGCCATTGACTTAAGATTAAATTTTAAATTAATTAATAGCGTATAATTAATTAATTGTTGTGTATACTATTGTATCCATTTAAGTAAAACATATTTGTATGGAATATTAATAAACTATTAAGATACTTTGTTAGGATTTTTATTAGAAATAAAAACCAATGGATGAAAATTTTGTTTTGTAGATAACTAAATTTTTTAACATGCTAAAAAAGTTAAACCAAAACATAAAGTACTACATTTTCAGATAAATTGAACATGTATTGGAATTCTATAACCATGTAATAATAATACTTGAACTTTGAAGGCATTAATATAAACTATTATAAATGTATAAACATTATTATAGGAAATATTTATTATTTTTAAAGTTTATTGTTTTTTAAGTATACATTTTAAGAAACATTAAGTTATTTTTATTTATAAATACAAACTTTATATAAGCTCTACTATACTAGCTGTATGATTAAAATTAGTGACCATTAAATATGATATTAAATTCTAAATTTAAATATAGATGTACATTGTACCTATCATATTTTCTATATTTTGTAAATGTATATATTTTTATCTATTGCAATATAAAACATATTTTTTTATAATTCATAGTAATATAACATAGATTGATCACATAGTATTCAACGGAAGTCGTAGACTATCAACTTACTTTGCATCGATTTCTTCTTCTCGGTTTAGCGATTCCAGTGTTACATACAAAACCTTTAATAGTTCTTCGAAAATTCCTTGTCATAAAACAATACAATAATGGGTTGATTGCTGAATTAGCATGGCCCAATAGTAGTGTAAAAGGATACCATTTCATTAAATACTCCTAAAAAAAGTATATTTTATAATATATCTATCATACGAATAAATACAAAATAATATTAGGCATAATATTCGTAAATACCTGATCTAAACCAAATTTATCAAGTGTGATGTCTAAATCTAAAAAAAGTGTTAATAAGTTATATGGTAGCCAACACAGTGCAAATATTACTGCTAAGACAAAGAGTATTCTTGCTACCCTACGTCTCTCTCGTACCATTCTGACCTAAAAAGTAAAATATATTAAGGATTATTATTTTGTTAATAACTAAAATACTATAATAATACATTTTTTATTATTAATTATTGAATTTGTAAAGGAATTATTTTAATATTTCATGATCAATTATTGTGTATTCTACTATTCTAAAATTTAAGTATCTAAATAACAACTGCTATACAATAAATTAAGGTTTATAATTTCATAATTATTTGATTTATACTCAAATATATAAGTTCATAACTATACAATTGAATTTGTTACATAGTATAAATTATATTATACATTATATTATTAAGTCATAATATATTTATATAATACATTATTTTACCTGTTGAACACTTATCATGCCCTGCTGGTCATCAAAGGGTGGTCGAACTGCCCATAGTCTCCGACCCATCAACGTGTAGGCTCCAGTCACTAAAAATCCAGGCGTAGCATACACCAGAACAAAACATAAAATACCTGGAAATTGTAATATATTTTTACTTTATTACGTATTACAGACTTCACTTTTTATATTCTAAATTTGGTATAATATGAATGGGGTGAATCCAAAATGATAAACATGCTATAAGCTTAGAATATCATAAAATAAATAATACTTTAACATAATAATATTTAAAATATACCTAATGAAAGAAGTTAAAACAAGTTAAAATTTTATTGAACTGTATATTTATATAATTTTTATAAATAGAGATAAATCGTATTACAATAAGTCAATAAATGTACCATAAACGTGTTTGGATAACGTAGATTTTGCATGTGCATTTCCCCAGTCCTCTATACACCATGCCAAACCGTATCTATGGACTGCATCAATTAATATTGGATCATCTCCTAATTCCACGGATTCTGTTTGACGGACCCACAAAACTGGGCCGAATATAGTCATGGACACAAGCCATAAAGCAAGTATGACCTGCCAATAAAAAAATAGGTACATACATTTAATAAGTAAATTACAATAATTGTTTATTTAGTTTAACATTTTTGCGTATTATTAAATAAAAAGGTGAGATATAACTGGAATAAAAGTTTTAAAAACAAGGTATTATTATTATTATTTTAGATAAAAATTAGAAAATAGTGGTTTTTTATTTTATTGATTTAATTTATGTCGTAGTATATGATAAAATGTCCAAAATATGCGAAGAAAATTATAACGAATGAAATATATTTATTTAAAACTAAACGAAAGTATTACAAAGGCTACTTCTGACTATAGACTCATAAATTAAAATTCCGAAAGTGAAAGTTTGACTGTAAAATATGAATTTAATTGGTTATTTAAACAAAAATTAACATTTTTTTCTCAAATTGTTTTATTTATTTTGTTTTAATTAAAATAAATATTAACTACGGAAACTTTTTGTCCTATTTAATATAAATTATTATTTTTAACACACAATCCAATTTTCTAAATGTTTATACTATAATAATTTTCACATTATTGTTTTGTATAAGTATTGACTTATTTATGCGATGTTTCTGACAAAATTTAGTTCAACTTACCAAATTAAAAAAATACTAATAATAATTTTGAATAAAATAGTCTATCCTCCGAAATAGATGCTGATCCTTCGTTAAAAATTGATTTCTGTTTACAAATTTTATTCATTATATTTAATATATTTATCATTAAAATTTAACACATCAACGATATACTAAATGATGAAATACACTTATACACTTTAAACTATTATAAACTAGCTTACTGCAGGAGCGAGTTTTCCGGTTAAAGAAGAACACATGCACCAATGATTTTTTTTTTTAAAGTCACTTAAAGAAATGTTTTCTAATTTTTGAACAAATTTATTTAACCAGTCATAACTGAATACATTTAAACTCTAAATTTAAATGTTTAAGTATGGTTTTTGAAGTTCTTACATTTTATAGTTTTATTTGAACAAAGCTTAGTAAAGCTTAGTTAAGTAAATCAACTCTGTAGACAACAGGCTATAAAGTATTACGTTAAATGTAAAATTTTAACTTTGTAGTTTGTATGGTATCATATTATTGTATTTAAATGTAGTACTACTTATGAAGAACTATATTTTTTCAAAACTTTTTAGTAGGCATATAGTATACCACTTGAAAGTTGAAAACATTTTTTCGAGTGAATTATGTTTGATTATTCTATTTATTTGTTTTATTTAAATTAATTTGATTGATATTCGTATACTTACTGAATTAATAATTGTTTTTAAAAATAAATGAAATAATTAATCAATTTAAATTTGAGTGATGTTTATGTTTTCTGAGATGATCGAAAACAGGTGATTTCCGTCTCTACGTACGGTTTTTAAATTTTTAAATTTACCGCATTCACATCCTATGGCGTAATGTGTAGGCAATAGAAGGTACATTTTTGTGTTAAAGTGAATTTTAAGCATGTTAAAAATATTGTTCACACTGAAGCCTCGCTTCTAAATTCTAATACGTTAAAATATAAAATTAGTAATTTTTTGGCTAGATTGTGTTATTTGCATACTTTCTATCAATTTAATAGTTAAAACAATAATAATAATAATTTTTACATAAATACACAATATTGTACATAATACGAATATAATATGTATTAAACTTACATAGATGGTTGATTTTCGATTGAGTACCTTTCTGAATGACATCGAATGTTCGATTGCTAAATATCTATCAATACTCATTGCAGCTATGGTAAAAACGCTTGCACCAACTGAAACGCCTATAAATAAAATAAAATAAAATTTATAACACACTTATTAAACTGAATGAAATCAATAAAATCTTGTATTATAGCTGTTATAGGTATAGTAACTAAGTCTCGTAAAATTAATATTTACACAAATTAGTTTGTATTTCATAATAGCACCGTTTGCCTTGCTTTTGGGATAATAGATAAATAGTGTGAAAAATTATGTATTTGTACCATACACATTTTTTTGGTGAAAGTAAATTTACGCATATTTTACTAAAGTTTTTTATAATTTTTCTTGTGCCGTTAAAATCTTGTGCCACCTCAACTTAATTTAAATACTTCTATTGAGATAGTTTTCACTATTAAACAAACAGTTGCAATAAGACGTTGTTCAGACTATTTGTATATTTTTAAAAGGTAAACTCTATATTAATCATAACTTTTCGTAATAATTAATATTTATATATTTAATTATTATATTGTTTTTTTTTATTAATCGGTTAAAATATTAAATAGATAAAAATAGATGTTGATATTGAAGTGTGATTTTATACTAGTTGTATTATTTGTTTTATGAATTATTTTCTGCTCTGAATGAATCATGTATCTTTTAGCTCATGCAATGAATAATGTTGAGCTTTTTCTATGTATAATGTTAGGAATAGGTTAGATTGGTAATAAACAAGAATAAATAAATAAGCATAATACAATTAATATAACGTATACATTTAATAAAAGTTTTGAGAAGGTAAGACATTGAACACGTATCATACTTTATTTAAAAAATGAAAAAAACTTACAACTAAAAAAAGGTTGAAAAGAGGTTTCCGTTAGAGTTATTACACAGGTTAGTTTTTATTTTAACAAGGTTAGTTCTTATATTGAATGAAGAAAAATATTTCTACCCTATTTTACATTTTTAAAAGGTACGCAATTAAAGGAATTAAAAAATGAAGATTTTTTAATGATTAGAGGGAAAAAATGTATATATTTACTAGATGATTGCACTTTTATTTCATAACAATTAAACGGTCAACGGAAAAGAATCTCCAATGTTTGACAACGATGAGTTACACTGCTTACACAAATGTATTTACGGACGGAATATTCGAATATGCGAAAAGTAATTACTACTTTTTAAAATTGAAATATTACACATTGATTTTGAAATTTATGCAATTGAAACAACAAAAGAAGTTTTTCCTGCTATTCAAATTGAAACATACCGTTTTTACTTGGGACAAGTTTGGAGGCTCAAAGTAAGTAGAATCAAATAAGAATATTTAAAAAAATAATTAATCAATTTTTAGATTAATAAAAAATTTGGCAACGTTGTATCCAATTTCACTTGCGACCGTACGCGTTTGAATAGTAAAAATCATGTTCTTTGTTATTCCAGCACTGCATCCAATCACATACCTAAAAACGTACAACGAGCGCAATCGTACTCCACCGATTTATATAGTTTTAAAAATGTTACTGTGGACGCATATTAATATATTATTATAATATACTTTCTCGTATTGTTGTACTTATGAGGAATTTATTTTTATAGAAATTATAAAAAATTACAACATTAAAAATTCATTGTTTAAAATATACATTCATTAATATATCTATTTTAGAAAAGGGAAACATATTTTCTACCTACCTAATGTTTTTTTTTTATTTTCAACAACAACGCTGTACATTTTGACGGGTTTTTTCACTTTAGTGAATATAATCCTTGCATTTTAAAAGCTTAATTCTAGTGCCTCATGTAGGTACTAGTGCTAAATCCACATTCATATTTTGTTATTTTATTTTACATTAGCATATTAATTGATTCAAATGTAATTCAATTATAATTTTCCCAGTTAGAAATTATAAACGAAAGTAAAATTGTCCATCTCTTATTCGAGTATAAGTGTTAAATAAATTGCGTAAAATAAATAAATTTAACAATCTGGTATAGTCGTTTGTCTGGTATGTAGTTGACTAATTAGGATTATTATTGAAGTTTAGGAATATGTTATAAAATATAAATTATATTTATTAAACAAAATTCGCTGAATTATTACCATAATTTCAGAGTATTCGATTTTATAGATATAAAAAAAAATTTCAAAATAATAATTTACAAGTTTAAGGTTAAATTGAAAACTACTTTTATGTAATGTTTGTCGAAGAATTTTTCGGAAGGAAATTATAATAATAATAATAATAATAATACGTTAGTTGTGGACTTTTCCTAATTCCCTCTAGCCCTGGGTATCAAAAATAGTAAGATGATAGAATGTTTTTCCACCTTTTTGTTTTGCAAGTTCCAAACTTTAATTGAAAATAGTTATTTGTTTATTAATTGATTAAGGTTGAAAGTGACGAAGCACTTAAAATAATAATTTTAAGGGTAATTTAATTCAAACTTGTATTACATGCAGTCTAACTGTTGCTGTAAATAATCGATTGACATTTGAAAAAAAAATAATAGTAAAAGCGTAAGAGCTATATAATGGGGCATTTCATCTCAATTTTCAAGTTTTTTTCCTAAATTTCAATATAATATCCATTTAAATAGTTTTAAAAAAAATAAAAAGCTTAATTAAAAAGTTAGATTTCAATTGGGATATGTATGAGTTCTGTGCGGAATCGATGGGTTCCATTATAATTTTACGATTTATTAATTTTATTAACGTTAAAAATTAGATAAATTAAAATTGCAAGTAGGTACTAATTTTTTTAATTAAAATTTTCTATGTTAAAATCTGTTATAGATTATTAAATAAATAATATGTACATATATGGCAGAAACACATGCAGAGGGGACCATTCATTAACAAAAACTATAAGATGGAGGAACTGAATAATAATTTTATTTTAATTTATAATTGTAAATATGTATAATAAAGAAAATTATAAAATAAATAGGCCCTTTCAATATCTTTAATATTTTAAATACTCAAAATCTCACCATTGAATATAAGTAAATAGGTATATGGGGAAAATTGGATAAATGAAAAATCACAGGAAGTTAATATATATTATTATATATATATACATAACAACGAATTAAATTTCTGGGACAAATCAAAATCTTGATAGACTTCTTGAATACCAAATTTCTATATTATTATTTTCTATCGATAACATTTTCATAATATTTTAACTGTTTTTAAGTAATTTATAGGCAGATAAAATATTTTTTATGGCCAAAATACTTGAAAATATTATACAATAATTTTCCTTATAAGTTATTAATATTATTTTAAAAATATTAAAAATATAATTCTCTTTATAAGCATTTGAAATTTAGATTTCTACAAAAATTGAAAATTATTTTGTAATTAACAATGTATAAAGTATTGTATTTGTATAGTTAATACATGAACATTTAATATAAGATTACTGACAAGTAATTAATTCTTCAACAAAAAGATTTAAAATATATATTATAAGCACGATTATATTTTTATAGACATTTGAAATTCGAATTTAAACTAAATTACA
Organism: Rhopalosiphum padi; assembly: GCF_020882245.1. Lineage (NCBI taxonomy): Eukaryota > Metazoa > Arthropoda > Insecta > Hemiptera > Aphididae > Rhopalosiphum > Rhopalosiphum padi. Next base: position 63,620,440 of record NC_083597.1, on the reverse strand, counting down.
TATTTAAACATGAACAACGATGTCCGTTATGTTTTAAATTTGATAAATAGTATTCACGGGTATTTAACATTTTTATGAATATTATGAATTTTACTATACGCAATTAATTTTTCAAAATATGTTGATTATCGTTGTCTTAAGGTAAGGTGATATTGACTCAAAATTCAGTAATAATAACATAACAGTGGCATAAATAGTGGAGAGGGTAAGGCCCCCCTCCTTCACCGAAATTAATTCCTATATACGCCACTAATAATATGGTATAATATGGTATAAATTTATATTACAGTAAAACCTCGATAAGACGGAATCGCTTGGGACCATGCAATTTTTCCGTGTTAACAGGGTTTCCGTTTTGACGGGGTTCAAAAAAATGGAATTTGAAAAAAAGTACCAAAGAAATTTTCCGTATTACCAGGGTTTCCGTTTTACCGAATTTCCCGTCTTATCGAGGTTTTACTATATTATACTAATTAAGCATTACAAATATAATACATTTTTTAGTATTATAGTATAAGTTTTCAGTAAAAATTAAATTAATCTACCGTATAATACTAACAGTAAAATAAACGTAATTAATAGCAATATCAAAAAATGTATCATAAATTAAACACTTGGTGGTATAGGCTGATAGACTACCTTCGCTCAAAATTATTTATTGTACTCATATGCAATGATATATTATTTAATTAAATATTTAGCCATTACAGTGACCCACTTGATATTTACTGAATAGCAGAGTTTTACTCACACCTTATTTATCATGTATTCACTCTCCAATTACTTATTAAACAGTTTTTTTCAAATATTTTATTTTATTTGATGTAAATTAGGTAGGCAATAGTATTTTAATCAAATGTTGTACCTTTTCCAGTCTATTAATATTTGTAAATGCAAAATTTATATTATAGTTTAAATTATTAATTTTTGTTTTAACATTAGATTCTGAGTGAAATTAATTGGTTTTATATTGATGTGTGTATTGTTTAGTGATGAGTTTGCAATTGTTTTTTTTTTTATAATTAAAGGAGTTATCCTTATAGAATGATTTGTTCTAAAAGATTCCAGTACTTTTATTATTGATTGAACAATAGTTATATTGTTAATACTTTAGGCTTAAGTAAAGTTTTGTTTTTAATTTGTATTAGATATTTTTCCAAGAGTAATTAAATACTTCTGAAAAATTTTAAAAATAGGATGGAGAAATAACCATTATGTTACAATTAAAAAAAACTAATAAATTTCAAAATTTTAATAATTATTAATATATTCTATAATTTTAAGAAATTTTACAATCATTCTTCTCATATAAAAATAAACAGAATATTTAAGTATAATATTTCATCCTATTAATTAGTCACTACAGTTGTTTAAAATATGTACACTATACAGGTACCTACTCAATTAACTGTGATTTGTTGAGTTATTTATTTAGTAAATAATTTTATTTCACAAAAGTCAAATGATATATTTGTATAGGATAATAAAATATATGACTGATTATTTTATCAAACAAGGAATTAAAACATTTAAAAGCAGCCCAGGAAAAGAGCTCGAATAATCAAATTTGAATCGGACATTTTACTAAATAATTATTAAGTTTTTGACCTGACAACTTAAATGCTCAGCCGTTTCCCTTTTTTAATTAAATTAAGCACCATCATTAACTACAAGTGTGTTCCAAAATTATTCGCAGGTAGCTATACAATATAATATAGCATTTACATGTTTCATGGAATTCAGGAATAGAAAGAAACATTAAAAAAAAAAATAATAATTACTCAATAAATAATACCGATGATATCCGTAAAATAATAGCTGAAAACAGTTAACTTAACAATTTACTATTTTTGTGTTCGTAAAAAAAAACTGTAAAACGTGATGTGGCATTGTAAAAGTTTGATTAGCGTATATGGAATCTGGATTTTTAATAATTTGGATTTTACTTGGATTAAACGTTATAATATTCTCAAGTGGTTTTGAACGGTGAATGTTGATATTTTTATTTTAATATTTAAAATGATTTAATTTAATTGAGATTAAAAGTGAGTAATAATTTTTTTGGGGATTTAGAATTAATTTTACGATTAAAAACTAATAAAATTATAAGCGCCAGTTTGAATTTTTTAAAGTTAGATGTTTACATTGTTTGTTAAAAAATTATAATATTATGACTAAAATAATAAACACATTATCTATTTAAATACATTGAATGAAAATCGAATATCTATGAAATTACTGTTTTAAGAATTAAATAAATTATAGAAAAGTATAATATAATATTTCAATTAAGTACAAAGAAGATAAAAACTAGCCTCAATCATTTTCTGGAAAAAAATTCAAGTTACCAATAATATTCTATAAATGTATGTGAGCCAATGTATCTTTTTAGATATAGTTATTAAAAATATATGATTGAATGATTCTAAAAAAATTACAACAAATACTTAATTTTTAAAGTTTAAACTTTCAGTTAAAAACAGTGTTTTTTTATAGTTCAAAAATATAAATCACATTGTTGAAAAAATTAATTTTAATTAATTTTGAAACAGCTTAAGAATATTTCAGGATATTAAAATGTATTAAATTATAATAAGTGCAGTATAAAAGGAGTAATAAATCTGGAATATTTAGTTTCATGATCAGTGATCACTTTCAATAAAAATGTTTTAAAACAGTATTAAACATAGTATGGCTTAGATTTTAGGTGAAGTATTAAGTTGATTAAATTAGATCTAAGGATTTATAAACAATCAATGTTTCGTAATTTACGACATTTTTTATTTTATATTTACCTATTATGCATATACATATTACTTTATTAGCTCTTTAATACACCAATATCCATTGAAAGCAGCTTAATCTGTATGTGTAGTGTACCTATTTATATAAATTGTATTTTAAAAGCACACTAAAAAATCGAGTAAAGTACCGAACACGGAAGTGTAGTTATTTACAAAACATTTAAAACATCAAATGACTTCTTTACTTTACAGTCAATGACGTACAATTTAAATTATTTTGCGATCGCGTATCAATTTCGGAATTTGGTATGGACGAGTGATTCACAAACAATTCCTACTACATTAAGAATATAGTTGTATAACATCATCTAACCAATTTTAGAATTCAAAACGAACGAAGAATGAATGATGATTTTCAAAAGAGTAGGTACCATTCCCTTATCGTCTCATCAATGGCATGAAAAAAGTACGATCTTATTCATTTAAGTGTTCATGAGCTAACAAATAACATGTTTATAAACACCTTTTTTTTATTAATATACGTATACCATTATTATCTTCTTTTAAATCTAATAATTATATACTTATCAACAGTTTTAGCAGTTTTTTTTTATTGTCATAATTGAATAAAGTTCTTCGCTGTAAACTTTTATCCATTATTAATATACAAGGGAAATGAAGGATTATACGCTAATCTGTTTTTACTTATTTAAATTTACATTGTTATGCTTCAGCATTAGATTTACACGATTCCCTGGTTAATGTGTCTTTTCAATATAAAATAATAATACAGTTTGTTGTAGCAAAAGCGTGTGAGTTTCGGTTTGTGGATCCATGTCAGCTAGAGCATAGGGTCAATACTTTTCTTTTTTCGGCTAAATTATTAACAACTTAAACTATACAAAATATATATATATATATATAATAGTTCTAAGTTTCGGTGGAGTAAATAAATATTCTACAATGTTAAAAATCATAAATCTCTTGCATTAGGAAGTGAATAAATAAAATAAAATAAAATAAAATTTTTGTGTAGATAGTTTGCCAACGTTAATATCCGGTTCGCTGATGTAATAAGACAATAATTGTGTTTGTGAGTAGATGAAAAGAATGTAGAATAAGAACTAAATGTACAATTTGGAATATTAAAAGGAATTCAAGATAATATTTCAGGTCAATCGATTTCAGAGTTAAGTAAGTCATAATGCCAACATAAATCATTAAATTGCCTTCTAAATTCTAGTGTTTCGATATTAAACTCTATGACCAGAATGTTAAGTACTATATACATTTTGTTCGTTTTATATGCTAAAAACAAAGAATGCAATTTTGAAGTTGTTCTTATTTTTGGATGAGATAGTTTTGATGTGGTTCCGAGTTATTGACCATTATTCAGAATTAATCAAATAAGGAAAAACTTTAAAACACGTAAGCACAAAGGATCGATAAACTCTCAGCAGTTACGTGTAAGAACCAAATACACGTAAAGCTTTATTATAGGTTGTATTTATATATTATATTAATATTATTGTTATGTACTCGAACATTACTTTTACTGGGCTGAATTAGATTTTTTTTTACAAAGTACATAGGGCATACTAGGAATATATTTGGTGACTCAATTACTTTCCCTAGTATATTTTTTCATTTAAGTTCGTTTTAACTTTACTCATTGGCATGGGGTCAAGTTATTAAGACACATTAATTGTACTCTACAAACTTGTACGAAACTAGTGTTTTTCACAATTGTTCGTGTATTTCATTGTTTCGGCATTATAAATGTATAAATATTAAACATGGATTATTAAAATATTAAAATAAAATGATAAATTAATAAATTAATAAATATACAAAATAACAAAACACATAGACAGAAATACGTCCGTTCGTTATTAGCGACTGAAATGTACTTACCTACTACTAATTTTATTCTACATAAACACTTTGTTATTAATTCCTTATAATAAATAGTATTTTGTTGTTCAAATTACATTTCATATTTTTAAAAAGCTGGTGTTTAAATTTAATATGATATCTAGTATAATAATGTACCAGTTATTACCTTGTAAATACGATGTTAATTTGCACATAGTCTCGCCGTACAGCCACAAGCCGGTCACCGATTGTCCAACGGCCATTGGCATGCATATGAATGTCACTAACAGATCGGCGATGGATAAGTTCACCAAAAAGTAATTGGTCACACTATAATATAAAAAAAAAACTTCAACAAATACATAGTATTTATTATGTATAAATTTAACTATTGAAGTAGTGGAAATTGCATACCTAGCATTTGTTGGGGCTAATGAGGCATTGGTATATTTCAAAAATATTTATTATTATACATTTTATATTTTAATTCATATTTTGTTTAATTGAAACTGAATTTGTATAGTATACTTACCTACCTAATTTTTTTTTTATCTGACGTAAACGTTGCGTGCACTATAAAATGCAATAACAGCGTGAAACAACTAATGACGAAGGTCATCAATATATAGGTATTATATTATAATATAAGCTACTACGTCGGTCAGCTTATCGTGTCGTAAATGTAAATATATATCTTTATTCAGACAGATAAGTTGTTTGAAAGCACGCGTTTTGAATATTTATCAACGACCCATGTGATGTGATCTAGTGGGAAGTATCGCCTTTTGATTCGGCCATATTATATGTATACTATTTTATGTAAAGTTGATAGTATTATGGCTTCAAATCATATCACTAGCTATTATAGTATACCTATACGGTTCTATATATAAATATCTATTAGATTTATACTCTGATTTTACTCAATACTGTGACAAAAAATAAGTCATTATCTACTCGTTAGAGGTGTTAATATAGTTGTCAATTACCATTATGCGTAAAAAATAAGCTTAACCCATTAATATTGAATATGATTTATTATCAAAATTATTATATATTACAACTTCTACAAATGTAATCACTTATGTTTAATTGTAAATGACTTTAGATATATGATATTTAAGTTTTTGAGCTATGTTCTGTTTATGCAGGAATAATGTTCAAATTTCCGAGGAAATTGTACTCATGTTTAACAGCAGTGTGTTTAAATTCCCGGAAATAACATTACCAACTGATTCAATCATTATTTAAGGACCAGCCTTCATATTAATATTATACGTAGAAAATTATGCTATATTTGGACGTTTTTGCGATGTGTCATTAAATGGTCTTGTAACCGAGTGGAGTGCATTTGTCATTTTGCATGACTGAGGCGCAAAAGTGTTATGATCCGAGACATTTAATTGCACGAACTTAAAAACAAAATAAAAAAAAATTGAGGAAAATTCAAGTTGTTATTTTGTTTTTTTAGTCTATTCAGCAGTATTTTTTGAATTTCACTTTACGAACGAGAACATTTTCTGAATATATTTGAATGTACATAATGTATTTGTATAAACTACCGTATACTATGTTTAGTTGGTTAAAATAAAAAAATCACGAGATGTTTTTGCTTAACATTGAATTTTTCTTTGTCACAAATACTATCTTCAATACGGGTATTTGTGTATTTTTTTTTACCAATTATTTTAATTTTAGAACAGTGTGAGTAAATGCATAAGAGTATTTTACAAATTAAATATATAATAAATACATTTTATTTTACAATACACTAATAATTTATTGTTTTTCTAAATAAACATAATAAGTAATTATGAGTAGCTAATATATATAGGTACATTCCATTTCTTAGTTAATATCAAATTTAGTTTATTTAAAATAATATACCTAATATATTTTTTATTGAAATAAAATACATTTATCTATGACTATAGTGCAAGTTGTAGATGAAATAATGATATAATGTGGCGTGGCAGTATAACTACAATTACAATCAAAAACCTTTCTTTTATTGTTTTGCTAAAAAAAGAAATTATTAATTTGGTTAGGTATTGCTTTATTTTACAGCCGTAATATTTTGTTAAAACTTTAAAGGTTGGTCCATAAAATAACTTCTTAATAATGGTTATTAAAAAAAAAGAATTAACGATTATACCCGTATTAGGTTGGGTTGAAATTGAAAAATATGATTTATTGCATTTTCCTGTAAAAATTACAGTAAATCATTACTTAATGCCCTCAATTAAACAAAGAGTACACGTATTAAAAAAAAATCCTTGCCTACCTTGTGCACTCATAATACGAAATCGTTAAGCAATATAATATTATACTATATTTTATTAAAATTTATAATTAATCATTAATTGACTTTAATACCTATTAAAATCGACACAGGAGTCGAACATTCTATCATAAAGCTACATCATAATGTAGGTACATACAAAAAATTTATATTTAAAATTATTTGTAAATATTATATTATTTTCTCACAGATTATAAGTAGTAAGGGGAATGGGGTTGGAGATAACTCGAAAAGTTCGAATGGGAACCAAGTTTTTTTACAAACATGATGCGAAGAAAATTTTTAATTTATTTTAGTAATTTAGCAATATAAATTAATGCAAGGATCTATGCTTGGGAGAGATTTAAAGGTTTTAGAAATTATATGTTGACTACACACCGCTAAGTAACAGTGTGCGTGCTTAGGTTTAATTTTTATAATATAATGTTAAGATATATTTTAAAATATAAGGTCTTATACTTAACTAATATACTTAAATTCAATCAGAAAACTCTTTCTAATGTCTAATATTAAAACTGCAATTATAATTATCTTAATATTTTGTTCTGAATCTATAGACGAGCACATTGAGAGCTTTTTGTATATTTTATAAAGATAAATGCTATTGTATTTTCTCGAGTAAATAGGTGTCTACAATGAAAATCTATAAAATAAATTAAAATAAATTGATAAATTGGATAAACTCCATACTTTAAAAAATTAATCATTTTTCATAGACATTCTAAAATAAGGAATCAAAATGTAATCAAGTCTTAGACTATAATAAAAAAATAATATTGCTTTATAGAAGGATTTATTTCATTATTGATAGATTTCATTTATAATCGTTTTCTTGTATAAAGATAAAAAATTAAATTAAACGTGTATTTTTTTTTTAAAATACAACTTAATCTGTTACACATTACACTAAACAAAGGTTATTTTAAGTTCACGGCGGAAGAGAAAATACACCAAATCACAAATTCCGAATAAATTACGTACAAAAAACAATTAATAAGGCAACGACGACACATATAGTAACATCGAGGGTTGGGATGCTGCAATGCTATCCGCTAAATCGATGCACTTCAAATAGCTGTACATTATTAACCACTCATGTCTGCATTTTTGTTTTTACAAATTCGTATCGGTGAAACATTATTAAATACTACCGATTCAATATAAAAAAAAAAAAATTCATGAAAGTATATATATAATCATTGATTATATTATATTTCCTGCATACAATATTGTGTAACCCTTGTTTCTATCAGCATTTTATTTTACATTTTGATAAAATCGATTTTGTTATTTTGTTGTAATTAATTCAAAAACGAATAACCCTAGGTAGATAATTTAAAATTTCTACAAACGGTTTTTAAGCGTTATCAATAACTGTAAAACTAAAAAAAAATCAATTTTTATATTTAATCCCGATAATCATAATATGAAGAACCTTGTATTACATTTTCAAGTGCGTCGAATAAGTAAACATTTTTTATTGACAATAAAAATTGAATTATCGAAAACTTTTCATGTTTGTAAATAACTAAAAGAATCAAAATATTTTGAAAATAAAACCATAGATAATTTTAAGTATCTATGGTTATTTGTTTATTTCTAAATATTTTGTGTTTATTATTATTATTATTTAAAATACTGAATTTGGTTTAATGGAATATATACATGTTTTTAGTTTGTTGACTAGTTAGTATTTCTAACTAGTATACTTGCATAAAGATGATTTATAACTATATTTAAATAATATTTTTCTTTAAATATAAAGCAAGACTATATTATGTCAAAGTATTAAACACGTTGCTTTTATGGTCCTTTAACCTTTAAACGTTTATTTATTTATATCGTTAGCTTCTAGATTTTATCTAGAATATGCTACAATTATCTGGGACTCAAATATTATTAGTATTTTCAATCATATTGCACTGTATTCAAAACACATTTTTTTCGTTTTATTAGTTTTAAATTTAATATCGAAGGCTCCTCATTCTGATTAAAAAAATATTAGTAAGTTTATAAATCTTCATATCTTCATATAAATCAGATAGACATTTGTGAGATTCTTATGTTACTTAATATATATATATATTAATAGAATAGTTAATTTATATATACCTACCTGTATTAAGTCTTTTAACTTCAATATAAACTGCTGTCATAATGTTCAACAGAATATTAATATTGAAGATCAATGCTTATTTTATATTCTTTTTTTTTTTGCATGCTTCCTTTAAGTACTTATAATAAGGCTATATGCAATTCTTCTCGATTAATATTGTATTAAATAATGGTAAGTTCGATAGTATTGACTTTGATTATTTTCTTTGATACATATTGTAATTATGAATACCAATACATTGTTTTTTATATTATTTTATTGTATGTAATTTTAGTTGTTAAATTAGTTAGTAATTTCTAATTATTACACTTTTATATTGTATTTGGTAGTTGATAACCAAATACAATAAATAAAAACCACTTGGATTCGCTCTATTTGTTCACGTTTAATACTGTTTGCTAAGTCAGAGCTTTAATACACTTAGAGAATTACTGTCGAAAAGTATCTATACGTTTATTTTACGAGGCATTTTCATCATGTTGTGTTTCGCGTTTTATAGTGTATGTTACCCGATACAGCTGTGAGTAGTATTATACTATTATATATCTAGTTAATATAATACCCGATAATATAGATTTGTATATGAGTGTTGTTTCTACTTTCTAGTGATAATAATCTGCCTAGGAAGTAATTTTAAATTAATATTTGGATATTTGGTATTTGTTCTTAGTTTTAGTTATTTTACGATCAAAGTAAGTATAGCTAGGTAATATAGAGTTTAAACGTCACATTATTTTGGTAATTATAACTTAATTGTAGTTTTATTTTTTTTTTATGAGCTTATAACAAGTAGTTACTATAGTTCAACATGTATATCTTATGCTTAAATATAAAATTTAAGGAATATAATAATATTGAGATAGTACTTTAAATAAATATATATCTGAGGCTTATTAAAATGTACAGATAACGGATTATACAATCTGTAAGTAAAAATATTGTAATAATTAAATTAAATTAAATTTATGTTTTATAAAATAATTAAAATTTATTTTTATTTTTACGAGATACGATTGACGTGCGATGTTTGAGAAAGAATAAATTAAAGTATTAAACTTGATTTGAAATATAATAAATACCCTAAACATACTAAATACATAGTTTTAGCATATTTTTATTGCCATGAGAAAAAAATTAAGATCATGAGTTTGATTGAAAACAAAAATTAATATACCTATACTTACTACTTAATTACCTATCTACATTCTATTTAAATAATCATTATGAAAAACCAATGCATTTAGCTTAAACTATTATTTTTATAAATTATAGATCGATTGTTTGGGGTATATTTGAAATGTTTGTCTGAATCAACTCTGATCTTTGGGCTATAAATAAAGTAGTGCATACAAATAATATATCAACGTAGAAGTTCATTTAGTCTTTGAAAATATAAAATTATACTGATAATATACAATTGGGAATATAACAATGGGTATAACAATGAATAATAATAATAATTTTGCAGAGAAATATTTTTTTTTTATTTACCAGTTGTATCTGCTGTTATAGCTGTTGGCCTATTTGTTTGAGATTCTATGTGACAGATTTGTATTATCTATTAGTCATATTACATCGCGCATTAAGAAATGAAATAACGAATTCAAGTCATATTATGTTTGTTGTAAACAACATCATTATGGTTTAAATTACCTGTCGAAAAAATATTAATAAAGTTCAACATTTACGAATGATAACATACATATAATCAAATATATAAAATAATATTAAATATTATTATAAATATTAGATAATAACGGAATAGGCGATGTTAACTATTAGTACAAGCATTAAGTCGAATACCTATAAAGATGAACATACAGATATAGTAATAACCATGATGACTGATTCTAATAAAAAGCATATACAACGTTTTTAGGTATGATATGCATAATTAATTATAATTCTACAGATTAATTTATTAGTTTTATTTTGTTACAGTTTATTGAAATTGAGTTATGTTTATTTATGCTTATATTATATATATATTTATGCGACTGTTAATTTGTTAATTTATTCTATTATGAAATAAAAGTTATATTGCAAAATTTAATCATACGATATCTATAATGATATATTTTATCATATTATTACTTATGATACAAATACCTTTCATATTTATTGTATTAAAATTACCATGGTGTTATATTAATATAAAATCTATTCTAAAATAATTTTATTGTTTTAAATATATACATTATGATGTGTGTATATTTAAGTTTACCAACTATTTACAATTGGCCCTTAAAAATTATACTTTTCGAAGTAAAGTGTTTATTTTATTTCACAATAATATTTTATAACGTTCGTTGATTTCTTATTGATTTGGTGTTTTCTTTTAAAATTTAAATATATGAAATGTATTTATAAACAAAGAATTGTTATTTACATTTTAAGTTATTCCATTTTTAAACAGACTACAGTATAATATATCGAAGTCGTTTATTTTAATCGAAAAGATTTAATTTTCCATTCAAATATGAAATATGTAAATATTAATAAACCAAATTAAAATAAATGTTGTTAATATGACGGTATTCATAAATTAATGACATAATCATTTTCGAATATATACTACTTATAACTATATGTATTCATATTATAATTGTTATATCTATCTTCCAAGTTCAGAATCAATCAATAATTTGAAAATAGAAACTTCAACTAAAAAAATATTGTAAATATTTTAATAAAAATACCTATTAACATCATAATTTTATTATTTTGTGAGATCGATGTGATTTTCTTATATTATTTCACTACTAAAAATACAGACACGCTGATCTGATATATAAGTTTATACATTTAAAACTCTAAATTAGTTATTAAATTTAATATACATAATTTAATGTCTTTGAAAAAAAATTGATATTTGTACAACTTTTTATCGTAATTATTTACTAAGGTTGTAATTATTTTGAATGACTATATTCATTTTTAATATCATATTCCGAAAAATAATATTTTTTGGAGTATATCGATATATTAAAATTTAATTTCTGACGAGTGATTAATTATGTAGTTATATAACCATAAATTATTTTAAAAAAAAGATAAAACTTTTTGAAATTTCGAGTGTAAACACAACAACGAAGTTCCTGCTGTCCGTATTATAATAATCGATACACTTTAATTAAAAGTCCGTTGAAATTTTATATGAATGACCTATAATAACTTAATCTTTATATATTACAATATAATATTGTTTATAATTTATATTATGCAGAAACACATTATTCTTAAATGCTTGTAAATGTTATTATTAATTACACGCTTAATACATTTTGTGTTATTCTTATAATGATATGATACCCATATGTACAACTATATCGGATAAGTTACATAAAAAATAAACTAAACATAATAATGATGATCCGTGGACAAATCCACAAACAATCCTGTATTGGGCCATTGAGTAGAAGGTTTTTTAGAAATCGGTATAAAAGAAATATATATATATATATTTTCTATAAAGCTTTGATTTCCAGTTGAAGTAACGTAGGTATACCATTACGACGAAACCCCAAGTGTATAAATTGTTCGTGCCAAACGTTTATACTCACGTGGTTATAAATATTATATATATATATATATATATATACATTATACACACATTTTATATGTATTGTGTATATTAAACGATACGCTATTCACTACATTCTCATGGTGATAGAACTTTGCACCTAAGTTCTTATTGATTTTGTATTTGCGTTTATCGTTCAAAATCCAAAACCTTTTTTAAAGTGACCTCAATAATGTTCCGAAAAATTATCGCTGATAATACTATAATAATATCGAGTTGTTGTGAGCTTTTTATTCCATTAATTGTTGTCTCTATTTTTATTTTTCTTCCATAAAAATATGCACATTTACTTTATGCATAGGTACTTCTTATATAAGTATTAAATTATAATAATACTAATAGAAATATGTGTACAGTGTACACCTAGTTAAATAGAAAAAATGATTTAGGATCTATTTCAAATGTAATCTTATGTCACATAATACATTTTAAAAACAATATTTATTTTTAACTATTGGAAGCTTTGGATAAAGTTATACGTTGTATTTATTTCAAAAATAGTCGTAACAGGTGTCTATATAATTTTTTTTTCGATTCAGTATAGCATTGTGTTTATTAATGATTATAAATATTATCATATACTAGTATACTACTAATGATTCTTCACGGGGGAGGGGGTTTTGGGTATGCTAATTTTGATAGGATTATGAATATTTTGGGTGTTAAAACTATGTGCCAGTACAGTAGTGCACTGTATATTATATTGTATAAAACAATAGCTTGACCTTTATGTATTACCGAATTTCCCTTTTTTCTCCAATGTTGGTTTTCATCGTCTAAAACTTTATCCAATAGAAACAATATATAATAATTAATCATTGTATGGTATTGATATTTGAAGATTTAATCAATTTCAGTTTTAGAAAAAATATTAATTTTTTACACCTATTATAGTGTAAATGCGTAAGTATTATATGATAATATATTGTTTGATTTGAAACAAAAAATCCGACGTTCGACTTTGCTGGAACTTTTTTTTTATGAACATATACGAGGTACTTATGTTTGTAATTATTATAGTTTATTTTTATTTTTAATTATTATTTATCTTTAATTATCTTCTAATAATTGTTATGATCGGCTGTCGAAGCGTATAAATACAACTGCAGGCTATGTAACAATAAGTTAATATATATTTAGTTAGTACACTAAAATTGCAAATTATGTAATTTTAGTTATTGATCATAAAAGCAATACGCCAATATCTATTTATTTATATCGTTAATAACAATATGTCAATATAGACCGTGAACTCAAGAATACAGAGTAAGTATTATTTGATATTTACAATAATATCTTAAGCAGAATAAATAATAATAATAATAATAATAATAATAAAAGATCCAGTAGAATATTATTTGATGAAAAGTTTATGGAAATTAAAAGTGGAATTTCATTAGCAAAACGATTGATAGGGGACTTAAATAATCAATTAGATGAGGAAAGTCAAATATTACGAAGAAGTGTATTTATAGTAAGATGAAATAAAACTTTAAAATTTATTTGTGGAAGGAGGGTAGATAACAATCAATCGAATTAGATAAAAGTTAAATAATAAATTATATATTAACAATGTATCTTCCATTGTTAATACTGAATACATTTAAAACTTTACGGATGGAATCATAATCATGTGAAGGATAAAGAATATATAAAAAATAAGTAGCAAATTATAGGAATTTGCGTTGAACCCTTCAACCATTACCTACTGAATTTATAGATAATTGAGGGCACTAAAGAAGATATTCTTAATAATAAATATAATATATTATTTAATATGCAAATATCGAATACCGATTAATAAGTTATAAGATAATTTACCGCTAACCATATAGTGAACTATACAAACACACGTAATATTAGAGATATATCGTAATAAGTAATAAATCGAACATATTTTTATTTGAATTTTCGTACTTAAAATATCATGTAAGTTAACAGTGTCCCTTGGCCGTTACCATTATACCAATTACCGAGTAACTAAAAACGAGACGAAATATCATCCAATTCCATTTTAATCACCAATAATTATTTGAGTGCATTCCTGCCATCTACCTACACCGAATTCAACATATTATAATATAGTGGCTACACGGATAACACATAACCGTTATACATGATATCGTGTCACTTACATTTACGCGCGTTCATGTGAACTGTACTGTCAACTGCTCGGTGTTTACATCATTCGTTTTATCAGTGATACTATATTATGTATTATATGTTTTTGTGTATAAATTATTCAAATACATTTTTGGCGACGTTATACAAACGTTTATATTAGTGAAACTCAAATAAAATAAGTTATAATATATAAGTTATACGATTGACAATTTTGTTCATTGATTTTATGTGTACACAGTTTCTATGATTATTAGCAAAAATACAATTTTTTAAATACTGTTGGTGTATTCTACAGAATACTATTGAACAGTTTTATTATGTTATGAATCAAAAATATGATATTAAATGGACCGTTCGCATAATACTGAATAGTATGCGCTGTGTTTTGCGTGTATGTCGTTTACAAAAGATTAATTATAATTTTATTATTGAAATATATTACATAATCGTACAAATAATATATGCCATGTAGTATATGGTAAATAGGGTCTTATGAAATGACGTTAAGTCAGAATAGTGACGGTGTACCTAAAAAGTTTACCCATAATGTCGTGTGATTTTAGTTGATATTAAAAAAATAATTTGTTATTAAATAGTGCAGTGTATAATATTCTTGATTAAATACATAATCCGACTATATAAAAATGATATACTTTTCACATTTTTAAATCATATTATTATAAGTAGATACCTAATGATAATTGGTAAATATAGGTAGAATCGTTTTCATTCGTTAAATGTGTCGAAAAAAGCAGACCTAGTCAATTTTCCGTTCTAGTGTTTAAAAGATCATCTCGATGTCGTCTGAGTATTTTTTTTTAAAATGGTCCTAAAAGGTTAATTTAGGACTATTCGTCTTATCGACATTTTGTTCAATGAAATCGACTAAAGTTCTAACACGTCCTCTGCGTGTCATTTGATTGATGGCACTTTCCAATTGACAATTTATTTTTTCATCCGATCTGTGACTTTTTGTAAAATAAAAACTAGAGGATTTTACCAACTTATTATGTAGTATTTTTTGAAAATGCTGATTTTTATATATCTTATTAAATATAAATATTTTATTGAAAAGCTTATCAAAATGAATTTATTTTTATTTTTACATTTTACATGTGTTATATTATTTTCCTGTAAAAACAAAAGCTTAAACAATACGTAATGTAAGTTTACCTACTTTAATATTATATTAAATAATATATCATATTTTTCAGCTTAGAAATTAGGCAACTTACATTTACAATGATATAAATATAATACTAAACTTTCTTTTTATTAATTAAATATTGTGATCGTTTTACACCTAAAGAAAAAACTAAAATAGAAAGCTTGTTATTTTATTTTCTCTGTAACACTCTTTAATGTCCGATAAGGTTTGTTCCATAAACATAAGTAAAGATATAATTAATGATATTTTTATATGTTAACATTTTTTTTTGCCTCAAAAAATAAATTCTTATCATATTTTACAACTAACTGTAAAAATAACCACTCTGTATATAAAATAAAATAAAAGATTTTAGCCTGTGTTTTATTTGACATTTATGCTATTAAAGTAGCGTATTCTCTTCAACCACAGGTGGTTCTAACGTAAATATTATAAAGCTCCTAACAAAGTATAAAATAATGTTGTCAAGGTATTATGATCATCCAATGTGTCGTTTTGAATAACATCAACCTTGTAGAATTTTTGTTTGAATAATAAAACCTATAACTTTTAAAGGTACTGAAAATATATCTATTTTTTTATACTTTATTTATTATTATTTTTTTATTATTAGCTATTAGTATAATAAAACTTTGATACATCAACAAATCAACAATTAAACTTTTAAACTATATTATACAATTTTTAAAATAAATATTTCACAATACGATTGGAAAACGCTGTACTTATTAAAATCAGTTTTATTTTTTTGTAAGTCAGCTTATCAATGCTGTATATTTAAAGTTGTAGAACTCACTATACTTAACCTTTATTTTTTTTATGCATTTATATTATACTAAGTCTTTAATTTTTTGAAATTTTACAATACATAATCAGAGATTATATTTTAAATAACTCAATGTCCTTAAGTAAACTTAAAATGTGTACTATTACTACTATTATACTAATTTCTAAAAATTATAATTTGAATAAGTCCATTATTAAAGGAGAAAGTGAGAGTGAGTAATGTCTGTTGAATTGCTCTGTATAAATGTTTATTGTTAATGTTCTTGAAATAAATTTGTATTATATTGTTATGTAAAATTTATATTTTTATTTTGTTTTAATATTTTTAATAATTTGTAAGAAAAAAAGACCCAGTCCAGTGGAAATAAAATAACATGTGTCGTGACTCGTGTATAATGTATACATTGCATTTTATAATATAAGTTTTTCGGTGTGTTTGATGTCAATTCAGAAACTACGGAAAACGAAATCACCATAGTAACCAATAAACCAATAAGATATATAAACCTATGGTCTACCAAATGCGGAGGCAATCAGCCTTAAACCATGACGTTTGACATTGTATGAATAAGTATAAAGACAGTCTACTGAATTATGCGCTTAAATGGTATAGATATATTCATATCACACTAAATGTATCTAAATGTATGATGTACCTACATAGACCACAGTTTAAATTGAATACATATTGAAAAGTTTTTTTTTCGTACACTACCTGTATAGACTGAAGTCGGAAAATTATTTATAACGCATTGAATAACATATGATTATCTTGTCCTGAGGGTATTTCAATGTGAACGTGTTATAATCAACAATATTCGTACACTTATATTATTGTTGAATTATAAAAATACTTTTAATGCAACTCTGTAATTATTTTTACTATAATGCTTTTTATATTTCATCGCTTAATATTATTTAATATTGTACTGTTTTAGAAAAAAAATTATTATATTTTTACTGAATAATGTAAAGATCAACTTGTCACTTTATTATTTAGTGCTTTTTTATCAATAGATTTTTATTATTGTGGCCATGTTTTTAGCTTAATAGTTCACTGTAAAATAATGACAAACCTTAGATCTCAAAAACAGAATATAGAACTTATGCATTCTTGTTTTTTGTTGTGTTCCGGAAGTTAAAGTTTTTCAATTAAAAATTAAGTTGACTCACTAATATTTATAATCGGTTTGATACCTGGAATCAATGTCCTTTAGATAGTTTGGTAGATATAGGATTATGTACCCTAATTAAATAACATTAAAAAAAAACATGTTTATTATTTTCAACTTTTTAATCAGTAGGATATTTTACATAAGTTTTCATTAAATCTAAATGTTTTCCAATCAACCAAAATTAAATAAATTGTTTAGTAAATATTCAATATAGTAAATGTGTATTTAAAAGATTTATGAAAAAGAAAATGCCATTTATGATAAACTTATAAATTATAGTTTAATTGTTTATTGGTTTTTATTTATTTTTTAGTGCAAGATGTACACATTTTTAATATGGAATATAATATTATTTGAAAAACTAACATGTATTAATTTATTATTTATTATTCTTTCAAATTTCAAATTCCTATAACGTGACTTTATAATGACGTGAATTTAGGTGTTCTACGTGACTACGTGTAATACTTAAACCTCGTTAAACCACGTTAAATCTATAAGTCTTGTGTTCAAAACCACGAGTTTACGTAGATAATTCTACATTGTAAATAGCTTTTTATTTAGGTTTTTTTTTCTAAATCTTTTTCGATGAATGTATTTTATAGTTGTTACAATTCATAAAGGTTCAGTGGAAAAGAATAATATTTTTCCTAAATCGGCATTTAACTCTCGTATTTCGAGTGCAGTGCTATTAAATGTTAAAATGATATATTTTGAGTCGTAAGACATTTATGTATATAAATATATATTCTTTTAGAGCTGTTTTATTAAATAAGCATGATCTTTGGAAATAAAGTATTACATCATTACATTCGTATCATGTACTTTTGATAATTATTATTAATGAGTAATGACTGTGTAATAACTTTTGACTTGATGAATTTTTTGTAAATTCTCAAACATTATTTTAAAACAATATTATTAATATATGTACTATTATACTCGATGAATTACTGTGTTCTTCAAATGTATTAATGTTATAAAAATCATGGTAGTCCATCTGATATTAAATATGTATGTGTGTGTATTTAAACCTTTCATTCATTATGGCAGTGCAATAAGTAGGCCTGGCTCAAGTGTTTAAACACACTTAGGCAAACTTGAGGTTTGCCACACTTTACATGTAAATACTACATCAAACCTATAATACAAAAATGTTAAATGCTGCCTCTGAAAAATACCGCCCTAGGCGTGGGCCTGTGTATGTAACTTCAAGAGTCGGTAGATTTTTAACATAATTTTTTGTTACGTAAATTCTTTGAGTTTCTTTTACAATTATTTTAACGTTCCTTTTAGTCAATGTAATGTACATGACTTTGGGGAGCAATCAGTATTTTTGAAAATAAATAATATGGTTTTTAAAAAATTGTAGTCTACCTAATATTGAAGGAAGTTTTTAATTTATTATGTTATAACTATAATAAAAGTTTGGAATTAGTGATTAAACAATTGTATAATAGGTAGACTTAATTATAAAAATAATTTTTTTAAATTTATTTTATAAATAATAAAAAGGTAGTCGACGTTTACGAAATAAATTTATGGAAAATTAGTAATATTTTTAAAGTATAATATTTATATTTTTTACTAAGATGTTATTCTTTACAGTATACTTTTCTATGCACGTTATGGACAATATGTATTATAATAATTTACAATTATGTTTTCATTTCTTTAGATAGAGACCCGGAAGGTTTTTGGAAGCTCCAAGTCACCCTGATTAGACAACCAAAGAATATTTATGTACTTATATTAAACTTTATTAGTGGAAAGGTCATTGTGTAATATTTTAAGTATAAATGTATACTATGGGTATTGGGTATAAAGTATTCTATTAAACGGAAATAAAAATAAATAAATTGCAAGGTAAAATGAATAATGTAATAAATAATAATGAAATGTTTATTTCATTTACGCAAATATGAATAACGCAATTCACAAAAATATAATAATATGAAATTCAACTTTCATACTTTTTCTTGTTGATTTCCATTAGTGTTTTTTTTTATTTTTTAATTGTGTTATCATTGTTGCGTAAGAATTCGTTGCGTAGGCGACCATAAAGACAATTCTCAACGCAAGAAAAACACTCAATTCGTTTTAGAACATTGAAATATAATCTATATAATATATCTATGTTTACAAAGCTTGCGTATTTTTTCATGCTGACCATTCGATCGTAAGACAGCTTATTATCACTTAAAAACTACCACAATTGCTATTCAAAACTAAATTTTATTTTTTTTGTTAGTATAATTTTTTTTTTTTGTAATAATTTATAGAGTATTAATATTATTTTTTTTTTTTAGATCACTACAATCGTTTTTTGTGTTTGCTGTGTTACGACGACTGAATACAATTACTTTTGACCAATAACTATTTACTTTTGATTATTTATTAAAATAATTGTAATATATTTTTTAATAAGATATTCTGTTGTTATAACAATAATAATAACTTTTTGTTTTCGTTTATCATATTCAATTAAGGCAGTCGACAGATACATCTGTATATTGTGTTGAGTCTGTTAGTGGGTTTTCATTGATTTTTACATGGAAACAAATTGACTAAATTGTTGTATTAAGATTCTTTAAGTTCTTAGCAAAGCTTTTTAGCTATTGTCCATCAACTAACTAGGTTTATATATTTGTATTAGAATAAAATAAACTAATGGTAAATTATTAGATGATATAGTTATAGTTTTAAGTATATAGAACATCGAACGATAAGACAGGTATGCATTAAGTTTTAAACTTTAAGTAAAAGTTTAGAAATCTCTTTATGAAATTCAATGTAGTGGTGAAATTACGTATTTTAATACAACAGATATAAAGTTAATTATATCAAATATGTATAATAATGTAAAGGATAACAAAGTTTCTTCTTTGCTTAGACTGTTATAAGTTTTGTTAAGGGTCCAATGGGTAATAAGCAAAATATTATTATTTGGTTCTAAAGTTAATTCACATTTCACACCTTACATTATATTTTATTATATTATCTAAGTTTTTATTAATATACACATAAAAACACGTTATTTTAATTAAAAACATTTATTTTCATCGATTAAAGTTTTTTTTAAATTTCAAAATGGAGCACTTTTAGTGGAATTTTAAATTTTTGCCGGACCCTAGAGTTTTATGCCACATGATTTAGATTGGCTTTAATAAAATTGTCAACAGTGTTAGTTTGATTTTTATAGTAGTTTTGATATTTGTTTTTAAATTATTTTTTAACTGATTACTCGAGTGAAGAATATATTTTTATTGATAATATATTTTTCCGAGTTCTCTGACCATTATTAAACAAAACATTTTAAAAATTTGTTGTTTTTATTCAGTTGTCTTATTTTTATTATCATTATATAATGCTACATTATTTTGGTTATGAATATTAATGTAGTATATTAACTTCATTTATACTGTGGATAGGTAATTTTTAAAGCAGTTAACTGTCTAACTTTATATAATTTATGTAATTTATATGTAACATTAGTAATTCTACCACTGTTAAGTGCAAAAGCCACTTTATAATTGATATTTGATTAGTTTACCTCCTAGAATATGGTTTACATAGTAATTGCTATTAAGTTTCGCAAAATACATCACACTCGTCGAAATTCATTAAATTTTACGTTTCAATGTTATTTCATTAACAAACACCTTTTCTGAATGATTTTGGCTATAGTAGCATGTCAGAAAGTAACTTATTACGTTTTATAAACTAAACTTGGGTTATGAATAGTTAAATCACATTTAATACAAAAGCATTTCAACGATCGAAATGTAAACTAAGTACTCAATCCACAACGTATAAGTTCTTAAATAAAACTCATGGGGTAAATAGTGTAAGTACTCGTATTTTTATAAAAGTTACAAAATATATATGCTGAAACTTCTCGTATAATGATATTATTATAATAAACAAATAAACATACAATATCATGAAATAATATTCTATTATTCATTTTTAAAGACATCGATTGTATTGAGATTACGTTTGAGTTATTTTGTGATTGAGACTTAAGTTTAATTTAGTGTAGATCTTAAAGTGTTGTAATGAAAAATAATTATACATAATAATGAAACAGGAAGAGCGAAACTAAGTGCCTAGCAAAATATTGGCTACCTACAGTTGCTTTCATATTGCCACTAGTGGAATTACATAATATTTATAAATACATACTAAATAATCGGCCACCTATTAGTAAAAATACCATACAAACGAGGTTGTACATTTAATTAAATTACTGGACTAAAATGATTTTCAAGACAAAAAAAAAGATTTTTTTCTTTATGTCTATGGTATGCAGCCGTGTATCAATTTTGCTTACACATAACGCCGTGTTAATTTACAGTAGAAATCACTAAAACGATCATCGCTTAGAACGGTCTATATCCCGGAACGATCCAATACAAAATATACGTTTACAACAAGTATAGTTTTAATGTGATATCGGCTACAACGAGTAAAATACATCGAATTATAGAACAAATGTTCGGTTATTATTATTTTTTAATAATAATTCGTTCTATTTATCCTATTATGTATATATTTGGGCGTCACCCAATTGCGGCCCATAGTAACCTTTTTACTTTTTCGCCTATCCCTAATGCGGTCCGTACATAGTAAATAGGAAGTACTATTTAAGTAGTTATCAAAACTAAATAAATACCCCGTTTCCGTCTGATACGTATTTGAACATAAATATAACTCAATTATACACGATTCACACGATCACCAATATTCGGCGTGGTAATTCGGTGTTCCCATAGATTTAACTTCTATATAAACTTCAACGGCTAAAATACAAATATTTTGTGATTATTTATTAGACATTTATATTGATGATGATTTTGATTTCCCGCCTGAAATATTGGTTACTTGTAGTTTAAGTATGTATTTGACATTGAATACGTGTGAAAGTTTCCATTCAAAATTCAATTCACTATTTTATACTTCACATCCAAGTATATTAAATTTCAATTTTTGGACATTTTTAAACAATGCCATAAAGATTCTAAAATAAAAAATTCAATCTATAGTTTGTACTCCTCGGGAAACAACCAAAAAAAAAAAAAATTATACAAACCCAAATTACAAAATTAAACAACTTGGAAATATCTAATTTTAATTTTGTAAAAATAATGAGATTTAAAAATCCACCTCTAACACTATAATTATTTTACTATTTATTGACATATTAATTGTATTTCAACTTTTTTTATTGTAAACTATTTATTATTTTAATATTCGACTATATTATTTATTGACACATTAATTGTATTGAATATATTTTAAATTACAAATACGTCCAATACAGTATTTAAAATATTTACTTTTACATTACTCATCGTGAGCTGATATATGTATAAGGCAATTATATATAATATAATATAAGTAATCGATGACCGTATACGGTAATTATGGATAATCATAAAAATAATTTATATTATTTTATATTACATCATTTGGTTATAGTATATATTATTATATTAACCTATTTTGTAGATTCGATTTACATTCACAGGGCTAGTCTAAAATCATAATTATTTAAAGTATATAATTTTTACAGTAAATAATAATATAATTATACAAGGTTTTTATTATAATACATTTTTTGTTATGATATTAAATAAATATATAATACATAATATTATGCATTTATTATAAAATCAAGTCATTTTATTGAAGATCAAAATTATGTAAAAACTTTACTAGAAACAGAAAAAAAAGTAAAAACAACTCATAAGCCATGATAAATTAATGCCATAAATAACAACATATAAGTTTAGAAGCACAAAAATATTTATTAAACACAAATTTGAAAGTCTTATATCGTATATATATATTGTTACTATAAATTAAACCAAAGCATTAAATCTTACGTGGACTTGCGACGAGTTTCCTATCAAACTTACTTAAGCACCTATCACTTCTGCATTTTCACAACTTTCTCGTTAAATACTACCGAAACACGTAAACGTTGACTTACTTACTATGTAGAACTTTTGAATTTAATCAAAAACCTAACGCAGTTGTAGAAATAGAGTATTTGATGCAGATGTTATACAATATTCTTTAATAACGTTGACTTAGAGCTAGGAATCTAATCAATAAAAATCGGTAAAACTATTTCAGGTAACTACGTTCGTAAAATAATTTAACTTAATATTGGTTAGAAAAGTTAAAATGAAATTTTTTAGTAGTTATATTTTAATATTCATATCGTTATTGATAATTAGATAAGTTGTCGAGTAGAAAAAAAAACTTATAAAATGAAATGAAAACGTATTTGGATTAGATTTTTATTCCATTGTTAACGTCATAGACTATATTAACTTCAAATGTCTATGTTAATTTCAACAACAAATTCAAAATAAATACTATATTTATTTAAAAAAATTAAATCTAGTCGGTTCTAAAAAAAAATTTATTTTAGAAATTCATAGACATTTAATATTTATTAGGATTTTTAAAACTTCTAAGATAAACCAGAAATATATCAGTTTTGTAAAATTCAAATTTCAAATAAACTGTGGTGACTGGTGATTATTTGTATAGAGTAATATGTCAATTTATCTGGAATCTGGATTAATTTGTATAACATTATAATCTTTGGTTATGTATCATTTTTCTGATAATGTTAACAATTTTTTAACAAACTTAAACGAAGTAGAAGAAATTTGTAAATTATTTTCAATTTTTTCAATTTTTGTTTTTTTGTTTTTGATCATGATTATATCATAATTTTTGAATTGAGAAGATATAAATGCATTACTTTTCTCACAATGTATGAACCGCGATATTAATCATATTCCGCAATTCTCCTACTATATTCATAAATATTATGTTGATTTGAAGGATATTTTATTGTCAACTGACGTGTGAAACACTACCGTATAATCCAATTTAATTTGAAAAATGTGTTGAACAATAAATGAATGTCAATATTATCCATAGCTCACCTTATGAGTTGACATTTACGCATATAACGTTTTATATTTTATGCACAATATCTACCTATTTATCATATTTTACAGAGCAAAACAAATATGAGTCCTATATTAACATAAAACCTATAGAATATTATATATATATTCTATAAATTACATTATATATTGTATTACCCATTAATGTACAAAATTATGATTTAAGTCTCTAAATTATAAAATATTTAGAAAAATAAATTTCCACAGAACATAACAAAAATTAGTTTATAATTAGTTTCAAAATTATTATTATCAATAGCTACTATATAGAACAACAGTATAAAAATATATCTCAATAGCTATAGTGTATAAGATAGAATAAAAACAATTATATTATTGTAAAAAAACCAGCTACTAAAATAAACAAGGTTTTTATTTTAATGGAAGATTCAGAATTAAACAATCAAATGTTATTTCCTCGATTTATGGTATACCCAATTTCTGTTGAACAGTTGAATGCATTTTAAGATAATTTGACTTTTTTTATTGAGTAAGTTTGAAAACAAATGTAGAGTATGTGTATAAATAAACTATACATGTCTGTTAACGTTCTATATGTAAACGATATAATACATTTGTTATCATTTGATTTCTTTTAGTCGTTTAAGCTACTCGTTAATGTTATAATAATTTAAATGTAATGTTATAATACTGTTTAAAGTTTTTCAATAAAATTATTATTTTAAATACAACTGCAGGTATAAATATTATTGCCATTAGCCAAAAACATATAATTTACGTATAATATGTAATATTCGTTTTATAAATGTCAAAAATATTATATTATGACAAATTGAAAATAATAAATTACGGTGAATGTTCATTAGTGTATGGATATTTTATTTTATTATAATATTTTATATTACGACGGATATTATTATTATAGTGATATATTTGTTTTTAAAACTGTGTCTAACTAAAATAAAAAATACCGTGAAATATCCCTTTATCTATTTCTGTTAAAAAAAGTATTTTCTTAACATTTGTACATTGTTTTATTCAGGTTTCAAATTATTTTTAAAATTTAAACTATTGCATCACAAGGGTTGATTTTTTGATTCAAGAATATATCATGGCATTAAAAAAAGATATTATGTCATAAGCTGATGCCATCTTAATAAGCCGATATAAATATGAACATCCTGTTATACGAGCATACTTAAAATATGCTCTTAAAAAGATTGTTCCTTAAAAAGTTTTCAGTACGTCATTACTCCAAGTCTTGCTATTAATTTTAATAAAATGTATATACAATAACGTCTAATGAATTTAATGAAAAATAATAATATTCAAATTGCTAGCATAGCTCCACACATAGTTTGTAAAATATGTATATGGAAAGTAAACGAAACTGAGAGATTGTTTTTGAGGAGAACAGATTTTCTATCAGATAAAAGCCTCTGGGATAGATTTAAAACCAAAATTCTATGTTTATTTTTCCATATAATATATTTTTCGTAGGTTTTTAACGGGTATTATGACCAAGTGCTGATGTTTTAAATTGTACTGTTATAAATATCATTGTAATATAATCAATCGTATTATAATCACCGGCAATTGGATATTAGATTACAACCTAAGGGTGTATGAAAGAATAATAATTATTGTACGATGTGATTAACGATCTATGCTGATGATGTTTTAAAAATGAAATTCAATCATGTAAATAAACGCCGTTTAATGTGATAAAGCTAACATTTGCTATTGCATGGGATCAATTTCGGTTTTTGATTGAATGTTGTTTTAATTGTTGTCGTCATCGAACGGATATTGTTCGAAATAATCCCTTAGTTATTGTGGGGAATCGATTTTTGACAAACGGTTATGAATGGCGTACAACAAAAAACATTGAACATTTGTTTACGTGTAGGGGAATGCACTCTAAGGATTACTGCCAGTGGTACACTAATTTTATGTGAATTTTCGCAAGACCTATAGCAAAATTCATCAATAAAAACGACATACCTACATACTATGGTATGAGTTATAAGTATTGATCTATTTACTATTAAAGTTACTAATTTCATGAGATTTATAATTGGCGAATCGTCATGACGTATGAAATACGATTGCTACACGTTCAATTTTTATATAATAATATAACAAATATAACAGTATATTATGTAGTGGGCACGTCGTAGCACCTCTATAAATGTATAATAATATATAACACGTTCGCGACTTAAAACCATAACTATCTTCAGCGGTGAGTTTTTGACACGCAGTCACAAAACGTGCCACGTTTTTCCACCACTGCGAAAATGTTCTCGTTAATCTCCTTCGCCATAATATGATGCGTGTCACGCGTGACTCTATTTCAACGGTTGGTATAACAGCCACACGGTTTTGATTTGATAATAATAATAATTGTAAAAGTCTGATAAACGCGTAGTTACACCGTGTTTTACGCTTTGTGTCCTGATCCGATTGTTTTTCTTGACAGTCACACAGAATTTTCACCCGAATTATAACACATATAATATTAATATAACGTGTCGGAATTATTATTGTCTTGCGTATACTGAGGCTCGTGTTCAGACTTTTTGAATGGGTGCGGAAATTTTTTTTACTTTTCTCACATCCCGTTATATCAATATCTTTGTGTATATAAAAAATGTCGTGTACGAAGGGTATGTCCACGGTGCACTGTGCACTACGAAACAACTCAACCGATTTTAATGAAATTATGATCAATATGCGAGTGATTTAGTCTCCGTCATAAGATAGAATAGTTTTAATCCCGATTAATGTCCTCAATATTATCTCTTTATTAAATCGCTTCAAATAAATGTACTTCGATCCAACGCATTGATATAAATATATAATTTATACAGCATATTATATGTTTGTTATGCGATTATAATATGTGAGCAAATTATTTTTTAACAATGTCTTTTTTAATTATTTATTATTATTTTGTTTGAAAAAACCTGGAAATATTTTTGGTCTTATATTTGATAACTATCGAAATTTTTTAAGGCTTCTTATTAAATAATTGATTATTTACATAAACGATATAAATTTAATTGAATTATCCAAATGTACAGAGTTTTTAACTTGGTTTATTTAAAATACCTTCTAACGATGTTAGGGTAATATAATAAAGATGTTAATTAATAATTTTTATCACGATATCATTGTGCAATAAACGCATTGTCGAAGTATAAAAATAGGAAAATGCTGAACATGGATCAAAAATGGACAAAATCGTATTGAAATTATATAGACTGAGAAATATAAGGTACAATAGTGGGTATACGATTATAAGATATCATTTTTCGTTAGCATCACAATTCAAAATATGTATCAATATAACAATATTGTAAGTTATATTGAAATTTTATGTTACATGTTTTGAATATAATCATATTAGAAATTATTTTTGTGAATATCCCGATTGGAATTGATTATACTTCTTTTATAACTCACTTAAGTTTACATTTGGAACAATTTGCTGAAAACTCCATATGTTTTTTTCTATTCTCGTTCACTCGAGCACATCTTTACGTGACTAGAATAGCAATCGACATAAAGCTATTGAAATTTAGATTTTAGATTGAAATATTAAAAATTTTTTTTTTTCAAATTATTTGTTGATACATATATGGGACATAATAATATGTAAGTGGTATATATAAAAAAAAAATTCAATTACATACATGATGCTTAAACATTCATCATACAATAAAAAAAATAATGAAATAATATATTTTATACTGAAATATATTATAATAAGGATATATTTTATTTATGCCATTGAATATATTATTATTAAGGAATTCGTTTTTCTTATTTTGTCTGTAAACATTTTTTCGTGTTGAGTGAGTGCTTTAAAATCCATCATATAAAATGTCAAAATGTTTATATAACTAGTATGTTAGGTGATTGTATTATAGTGATTTATTATTTGAATAACAGCAATGATAAACAATAGTATATACACTTTAACACAAGAAGATTTTTAATTTTCTAATCAGTTTAATGTTTCGCGAAATAATAGTAATTTTAAAATTTTAAACTAAAAAAATAAAAATAAAAAGTTAAACATATTTTTTATTTATAGACATTTTAAGTTCAAATTTGGACGAAATTAAATATTTAAACTATGAATAACAAAATTCATTATTTTTAAATAGTTCAAACACATTATTCATGGAAACACTATTACTTATAATATTATAATATAATACATGTTATGTTATATACACAATAATATTTCTGAAAAAATTAATTCAATCTATTGTATTACTTATAGTAAAATTAATTACTTTACCTAAAAGTAATATCAAAATAAATAACGTGAATATATATTTAGTATTTTAGTGATATTCTTATATTAATGGAGTCCAGTTGTAGTTCTATATTATGGGGGCAATACCTCTCACATATAATGAGGTGCAGTGAATACGTTTTTGGCGGTAAAGAGCAGTGAATTTTTTTTAGTGCTAAGGAGAATGAGAAAGAAATACAGCAGAAATACAAAATCAAGAAGAATTGATTAAACTTCCAACGAATAAGAAAATCAAAAACCAGCTTTAACGTTGGTGAATACCTCACATGATTTTGGCTCCATTCTACCATCGCAGTCGAAGCTATCCTGATCTGTGGACAGTTGTAAAACAAATATTAATTGCCTATCCCTTTTCTTATCTCGTCGAGTGAGAATTTAGTGCGATGACGGATCTAATCGCGAAAAAAAGAAATCGACTCAACTTCGTTAATAGAGGAGTCATACACCTACATCTCACAAGAATTGAGGTAAACTATTTTTATTTTATTTGTTATGTTTACCTTTATATTTTAAAATGTGTTCTACATATTATTATAATAATTAAGTAATTAAGTAATTTATAAAGCTCAGTTTTTATAAAATGGGTATCAAATGTATTAGTATTTTTCCAAACCGCTGATTGTTGGAGCATCAAAACATTTTATTTTGACAGCCACCATTTTATTTTAAAGCATTTTTTTTTTTTTCTGAAGAAATAAGCATAATATTATTAATAAGAGAACATCAGTAAAAATTTTCCACTATTTTACACACGTAGAATAAAGTATAAACCATTTTCTTTATTTTATTGTTGTAATTACATTATTTAAATTAATGTATTATAGCGTTTATAAAGAATTATCTTACCTGTGTTTTGTCAGAAGTTTTTTTTTTTAATATTTTAACTTTTAATGAAATTATTACCTAGTGCTTAATTTTGTATTTATTTGTAATTAATAACTTTAAAAAAATATTTAAAAAAAACTTCTGAAAAACATAGTTAATGTTATTCTTTATAGTATATATAATAGGTTTTAATACTTTTATTTTAATAATTTAATTACAATGTGTGAAATATGGAGAAAGGTTTTTAACTAAATTATATAATAAGTGAAGGATGGCGAAAAGTTTATACTTATGCGACTTCTTAACTTCAGACATATATAATCTGATGTGTTACACTTTTTTTATGTTAAAAATTTAAAATACATAAATAATCATATACTATGTAGTGTAGTACTGAAGTTAAAACAATGATAATTTATTAATGTTTGTTTTGTCAGTGTTTTAAACTGAAAGAAAAAGAATAAGCTATATGAAATTTTTATTTTTAGAATAATTTTTCTACATTAATAACCATATATAAATATAAAAGAAAATACCTCAATATTGGAACTATAATTTATTTATTCGTTAAAAACGTAAGTAAATATGTTTGTTTTATTTTCTATTACAAAAGTATAGAGATATGTGGTTCCAAAATGAAGGACACTATTAACTAAAAGTCTATTTACATATACAATTTTCAACAAATAATATAAAACAGTTAGTCATTTTTCAACTTATCATGCTAAATTGAATACACAGAATTTAAGTATTTCTGGTCCCGTGGAAAATAAATTAATTGTATTGTTCCTGTCTATAATAGAAGGTAAAAAGTTTTACAAAATCCTTTGAACTCGTGAGTCTTATGTAATCTAAAAGTAAGAGTGGTTTTTAGAACTATTAATCTCTCTGTTGAACTACCAATCCCATCGACAATTTGAACAAGGACCAACGCTATTTCATTTCATCTCTTACTTCTCTTTTCTTTGTGTGATGAATGTCTTATCAATACTCTTGAATACATTTCTCTTATATCATTATAATAGTCTATATTATTTAATTAAATATATATACGAAAAATTCTTAAGTGTTGTACACATTTTAAATGCCATACTTGTCGATATTAATAACAATATAAAATATAATTAAACATACATATATTATATGTAGTCTTATGAATCGGACCAAATTGAACCAATATAAATGTATCTTAAAATAATTAAATATACGTAATATGTATCATATTTTATTATAATTAAGTGGTAGTTTGTAGATACTTGAGGGATAAAGGAAATTTTAGTTTTTCATAAGTTTTCTATGAAATAGATCTTACTAAATATATTTCAGATGTATTTCGATTTAGTTTTGTAATATAACTGTTTGTATAAATACTATTGGGTAGTTCAAAGTTATGTCGGTTCGACTAAGAACGTTTGTAATAATTTGGAGTATTTGCAATTAGAAAATTTGTTAGGGTCGCATTTGATAGTTTGTCAGGTTCCGATTTAATACACCATACGTCCGAATTGGTCTTGACAGTAGATTTGTTTGTACAATTTAAGGTTGAAGAGATAATATTTTAATTCGATTCTTATAGTTTTTTGAATAAAATATCCATATATTAATATATAAATTCAACCGTAGACTCAGAACATTCATAGTTAATGTATATTTTTAACTAATAAGAATTACTTCTTAGATATTTTAATTTATATAAAATATTAATAAAGTAAATTATAGGTAGGTATGTTTAAAAAAATATTGACTAACCAACAAACGTGTTATAAAAATGTTAATACACAAAACAATTCTTGAAAATATCTGAAATATAGTATTTACGTATATACATTTTTTTTAGTTTGTACTTATTGTTATTGAGTTAGCTCTAATAAAAACAAAAATGCATTTGAAAATAAATTAGTATTTATAGTGGTTGGCACTTATTTCTCCGATCTTCAGCGTCGTTACTCGACTCCGCAAATACAAAATATCCTGTTCTAAATTATCTCATTGGAAGGAAAATTGTGAGTTTATTTTAGTGTTGTAAATTAGTTGTTTGTTTTTTTAATTAATAAACATAAAATACAATTTTATAAAAGTCAAAGTTTTATTGTACTAGTGTTATAAATGGTTAGAAGAACTATGTGTTGATCTGTACGTATATAAATCATGACAAATGAAATATTTTACTACATTTCTCAGAATGACATGCTTGATATATTATGGATAAACATTTGAAATAAACACAATTTTTACCAAACACTAAGATTAGACACGTGAATAATATTTTCAAAATAACTGATAAATATTTTTATACAGACGTTTTTATTTAATACTTGTCTGTTCACACAAAACATGGATAATAAAATACATTTCTCATATTATTATGATAAATATATTATTATTGACCGTTGTAAATTGTATTTATTATAGATTTATATAAATGCAGCTATTTCCAAGTATGCCAGGCGAATTGATTTTTTTTTCAAAATCTAAGCACTCCCAATAGCGTAATATGCTGTGTATTCATTTTTAAAATTATAGGATATATTAGGATAAATATATATATATATATATATTTTTATTAACTAAAGGTTAAGAAAAACGAAGACACGCTCTATTAATATTTATCAATATTCTTAAATTAAACGAATCTGTTTTGGTGAATATTTTTAGCATCAATCTTACCTTATAATAATAACTGAAGCAATTAAAATGTCTGAAAAAAGATAATTGCAGACATTGAATGAATTTTACGAAAATATCGATGTACGTATGCATTGTTAGTTGTTACTGAACAAACTAACTGTATTTAATTTATTTGTAAAATATATAATATAGGTACATTTATTTGATCTAATATCTATTTTTCATAATTCAAACTGTATAATAATTACGTATGCACAAAAACTAAAATTTGTTCATGAATTACAACTATTTTATATTCACTATGTTAATACGGTTAATTATTGTGATTTACATCATATCTTCCCACGCTTGAAATTTTCCTATTTTCGTTTCACGAACATTCATAAGAAACCGCTGACGTTAGTCTAACAGTAATAAATTCTTAGTTTACAATGAAGGAAAAACTTTTCTTGTATTTCCAGTAAATCTACTCTGAAATAAGTTGTAAATTTTTATGTCTCCTAAATATTAATAACACGTTTCTGGTCGTTTATAAAACAATTTTAAGCTTATTAACATTTTCAGTCGCTTAATACTTATACTTTTACATTTATACATTTAATATTATAGCGATGAAAACATTGTAGATTTAGGCAGCTTATTTATGGAATTATGGTTTAATATTCAACATTAGTTTTAATTTTGATCTTGTGAATTGAAATAATGCATGCACTTCATTTGATATGAGGCAATACGTTATAATAACGTAAAAATATTAAATTTTAATTTAACGGATACCGTTGAAGGTTATTTATATCGTGTTCTTTAATCATAACATTTTACTGCACTCATGTGATCCATTCCAATTAAAAATTTAAGTCTTTCAAACTTTCTAGACACGATGTATAATTCTGTATAATAGTACTTAAGTCTTGAATACTTCAATATGTAACGGTTATAATATCCTACGCGCAGTGTCAAATTTATTAATATACTGTATAATGTTTCTATTTGTCTTTGGTCTTTTCTAATTTTTTTTTAATCGAACACTTATATTATAGCGACAGAGTTAATTGTTTGTAAAGAATAATAACAAGAAACAATATAATACATAATATAGCATTAATCATGCAGTGTTTTATTATTAATTTAGTCATTTGCGTGCAAAACTTGTGGGTTTCATGTTTCAAACATTAATAATGACTTTCAAACTTTATTACTCGTAGGTATATGATTGAAGTGCTATTTCTGCTAAAATCTACATATTTAAGAATTCTCCACACGAGTAACACGACATCACGCCCTATTGAACTTGAACTCATTGTTTCAAAAGACGAGGTTTGCATTAAATTACATTTATTTATTTCCATGATTAATTCTTTTAATTTCAGAATATAGGCATTCGTTTATTTCAGTGTTCATGGTATTAATTGCTATTTAACTTTTAATTTTTATAAATAACCACTTATTGTATCCATATTAAAACCACGATTTCTATAAAAAAAGAAAAACACTCGTGTACTTTTTATTTTTATTATTGTTTATTTTAACATTATAACATATAACATATTTTAACATATTTGAATTTGTAGTTATTGTTTTATACAACAGTTTTGTGGCATATTAAAACGTAATATAATATCATATCATAATTATATTACTGTATCGTAACATTCACAACTCTGCCATGTATAAAAAATAATTCAAAAACGTTCTGCTTTTATTTTAACCAAGTTTTAAAGGAATTGGGAGACATACTTTCTGAATCTGAAATAGCGGAATAGGTTTGAAGTGTAGTAATATAGAGTTATCATAATATTATTTTCTATTACCTTTTTGTATTTCAAGATTTTTTTTTAAATCTCTTTTTAGACTGGCTTATGTAATAGAGGAAAAAATAAATATAACATGTTGATTTTTTTTTGTTAAATATCCACGAGTTATATTATATGAAAAATAAATGCATAATTTAGTAAGTTTGACATTTTTTTGTAAATAATATTGTATTTTTGGAAAATGTATTATTTGTATCTTGTATTTAAGTATAAGAATATTTAGATTAAAATAAAATGCTTAATCCTCAATAGACATGGCCAGTCACCCATGACCAACATTATTTTTAAAGTATTTTTCACCATAAAATATTATTGATAACTGGTTCTCCTCCCTCTATAGTCTATACCCTTTTTTTATTTAAATTAAATAGTTTCTTTTTTTATTACTAAAATTAAAAAGTTCATAAATAAATTTGTACATAAATGTTCATATTATGGGTATATTATATATACCTGCGTTAAAACATTTTTAAAGTGAAATATAAAATAAACAAAACTTTTTAAATAGTTGTAAAAATGAATAAAATATACATGGGTCACCCGCGATCAGCCTTGTGTCTTTCTTTAAAATTATAGCCTTGCTTGTCAATATTATTATACACGTGTTGTCTAGATTAACTGTTTACATTTTTTTTTAAATTTATTTCGTACAATTTTTTTTACATTTAAAAAAAATATGTGTGAAAGTTATACGCGAATATAATAGCTTCATGTGCCTCTAATAAAACAGACATTTTAGCTGGAAAATTAGTTAGGTTTAAGTTGATTTAAAATTTATATATATATATATATACATATTGCAAGTATATGATATACTTATTGATTTTTATGAAGTATAATCAATAATGATATGTAATAAGTATAACAATTATCGTGAAAACCGATTTTTATATTTTGATTTTTAACCATTAGAAACTTTTAAAGTTACCTAATTTAAAAACGTTTACACTGAAGTGGCTCCCTTCAAGTCAATATAATCTCCTGATCGGCCAAGTTCGATGTCGAAAGCAAAAACCGAAACGCTATTCAAAAACTATAAACATACTCTTACCTCCGCATGTAGTGATACTTGATAACCACGACGATTACCACGGAATTCGCTATGGCTGCAACTAGGAACAACGGGACGTACAGGCCGATCAACATGATACTTCTGGTTTCAGTAAATTTCATTTGCGATGACGAAAATTCAGCGATCAGTTCATCGATCACCGCCGCCTGTTCCATACCGGCCGCATTTTTCGTCCATAAACTGCTGACATTACGTGCCGTCGTGTTGTTGAACATTTCGTGTGCAGACGGTGCGTTAATATGTCTCGTTAAATTGTTCGTCCTGTAACATCATAAACGGTTGAGAGTTGTTGTAAAAATTGAAACAATATTGACAACGGACATAATATTATGGTAAAATATATTATTATGTATTATTATATTAAGTAGTTAAATAAATTGTCTATTCAACGTTTCAGTATAATATTTTTTCGTACGGAATATTTTTTATTTGTGTCTCTAAACTAAAACTGCTTTGTAAGTTTGGTTATTTTGAAGTGTAAAGTTAAATTATACAGTTACTTTTTATGCAGTTCTGTTAAAGTTTTTTAGTAATCAACTATCGTTTTATGAAACATTTTCAATCATTGTTAATTATGTGATTGACACGATTTTGATAAAGTATAAGTAGTATGTACATAATAATATATAATTTTGTTATTGAGATGTTTAATTATAATATACAGCAATTGTAATTTATGGTACATAAGATTTATGGTAGATAATTATTTAATTAGTTATCCCTCATTTTAAAAAATATATGATAATTATCGTTAATATATTTTTTTTTTGCTATAATTAAAAAATGTACTTAAATATATTGTACCTACATTTTTAATTTTCACTTAGAATATTTTTCTGAGTAGGTTAGAAATAGTTTATATAGAAAGTATTTATATAAATAAATCAAATCTTTAATGAGTAGGTAAGTTATTTAGTTATAATTATTTAAAACCGATGTAAAGTAAAATAGCATAATGGTCTCTAATTCGAAATGTTGTTTTGTAATGGCTCAAATTATTTCTAAAACATATTTCTAAAATATTATAATTATAATAATTATACGAAATTATTAGTTCATAATAATAATTCAATGGATTTATTATTCTTGGTAAACCATGTAGTGTGTTTGTATTGGGTTTAAATATCCAATACTATTATATTAAGTTCAAATGTACTTATCGAAAAGAAATATGTACTCAAATGTTTACAATAAGTCGCAACTATCTCGTACAATAAGTACAAAACGAAGTTAGGGTTGTAGTTAAATACCTGTAATCCAGAAAGTTAAAATGTTTGTGTAAGAATCATAATAATGAGGTGGTGTACACACTGTCGCGTCTATCGCGATCGATCGACAATTTATTATTCGATTTACACAAAAATAATTTATCAAGTATAAGAAACAACTCGATAAAATCGTATTACAGTATGGTTATTTAAATTACAGTAGTACTTACGTACAGTCGGTTAAATTATACAAACGAGAAATATTTTGAAAGTATATACATGGAGAACTTTACATTTTCCTTTAATCATGTTGTATTTATTTTATTCTACATTAATTTTGTTCCCCTCAGACAAATCAATCGGTAGTTCAATAAGAATTATAACAGTCTTAAACAAGTTTCGTATTATATTGTCTTAAATATATACACATTTGCACGTTTAAATAAAGACTATTTAATGATATTGTACATTACAGTAGTATAAAATGTTTAAGGTTTAATTAAAATTCCGTTGATAATAATATTAAAAGCGTCATAGCAATGCAATGCTCGTACATCATTATATATTATAAAATGTAAAAAAGTAGTTAAGTGAATTTTAATAATAATATTCTATCATTCGTATTATAATATTGTATTCAAATTCGTAACCAAGCGGGTTTTTTGTATTGTTTATATAATATT
Organism: Rhopalosiphum padi; assembly: GCF_020882245.1. Taxonomy (NCBI): domain Eukaryota; kingdom Metazoa; phylum Arthropoda; class Insecta; order Hemiptera; family Aphididae; genus Rhopalosiphum; species Rhopalosiphum padi. The sequence goes on along the minus strand of NC_083597.1, from coordinate 63,583,054 downwards.
AAAATTTGAACATGGTCGATGATTTTAGCATTGTTGTTGAATTTTTGTAAACCATTAAACTCAAAAACAATAATATTTAATCAGTCTGGTACCGTCCGACCTATTTTCGTCTCGAGTCGCTCTACCGTTAGACAGCGTTAAATCATTATTATTATTTGAAAAATATTTAAATTATTATTATTATTATTATTATTTTTTCATTTAAAAGCAATGATTAATTGTCGCGTTTGAAAGATGATTATGAACAGAGCTCATTTTACTAATGCATTTGACGTTATTTTTTCTTAAAATTTTTATTTTGCGTAAGTATATATAAAACGGTCGAGTGTCGAGCATTCGTCATAATTCGCGAAACTTCATTATGCGTTCGTAATACGCAACTTACAACTTTTGATAGTTACTTAACTTCCGTACAAAGTGACACAGTTAGTCAAAGGCGTGCACATGGCTGAATGGCACATACGATGCGTTGTATAATAGGAGCCGCGTGAAGATTTCCCAAGTGCCGGGTCTTGATTAAACGAGCCGCCAGCAATTCGTATAGTTAAAAAAAGAATTTCTCAACATTTACGACGGTATAAATTTGTGTAAAAAAAAATCGATGCGAATTGGTTTAATTAGAGCGTAGGTACCTATGAAAACGTATACGACAATAGTAAGTTTCTTGCTACCAATAATTTGCATCTCTTAACCGACCATTAAGTCGTTGTGTCACCATGTAGTATATGCGTGTATTTGTTTAGAGATCAGGATTTCCGAAAAAAAAGTCGAGATTTTTCTGAAAGAATTGGGAAATTTACTGATTAAAATATAATCTATATTATTTAATTCAAAGTTTAAAAATAAATACACACAAATACATAATCAAGGTATTTTAAGAACTAATATGTTTATTGATAATATCGTTGAATACGGCATCTGACTAGGGATAATAGACTAGTATACTGTATACTACATTTTTTCGACTTTATTGGATTTTTTTTTCAGATGTAAGTACTTATTTCTTTTTTATGCTGAAAACCCAGGCAGTTAGATTGAATTCAATCATTATAATTAGTTTTGTAGTTGTAGACATGTTATGTTATATTGTAATTTGTAGGTAATATTAGAGCTTAATTTATTACTAAAAATTGTTTGAATAAAAAATATTCTTAGGTCTATTTTTTGTGATAGTGACTTTTTAACAAGTATTTATTTTTAAATTACTTAAGCGTAAATATTTTTTTTTCCTGAAGTCCCTTTTTATTTTTCTAAAATTAAATGTAGGTGTTAAAATTAAATGTCTTTGATTTCTCCATAGTTCCAAAAATTTTAAGTTCTGAATTTTTTTTTTTAATTTTCCGGCATTTTGATTGCTGTATCTATATTATAACTCTATAATTGTAATAGTATTTAAACTTTCTTCTAAATATAGAACAATTTTACAAGCGGAAAAAACGATTGTAATGTTCAAGCTATATAACAAATTGTTATTCGAGTTAGGTAACCTATTAAAATATGTACAACAAGATAATAGGTTAAAAATTGATATAACGTGCGATCTGATTTTGTATGAAATCTGAATCTTTATCGAAAAGTTTATTGTTTCGTATCTTAGTGCTGTTCGTTGCATTGACGGGAAATTCCGTAGAAAGATTATTAAAAAAAACCACATAATTCATAACCCAGTCTCAACCACATTTCCATAGGATACTTTTTATACTGTTTTTGAAAACATTAAATAGGTATGTTTTTACAATAGGTAAAACAATATAATGATTTAATTTTATTTATAGTTTGGAAACTTGTTGGTGGTTAGATAACTACAAAAAATGTTTATTATGAATAATTCATGTATATTATACAAATATAATAATTGAATTATTAAAATTGGGGTGTAGCTACTGTATATTCTATTATAGGTATTATTATTTTGAAATATCTAAATATCTTAGAACTGTAACTGATTTTTTTTTTCTATAAATGTTTAATTTTTATACTGATTGTCGTTCTTTTTATAAAAATAAATAAAAAATGTTTTTATGATTGATTTTTTTATAGAATATTTCAACTTTAAAAAAATATTAAGTGCGCTTTAATAATTTTAGATTTAAATAACTAACTTATATGGTTTTCAATAGTAAAGATATTGTACGATCAATAATAATTTTGGTTCCATGTCATAATATCTTCGAAATAATATCTTTGGTCAAAATAACTCGGTAAAAATATCTTTTGTGAAAATATCTTATGACAAAAATATCTTTGATCAATATATCTTTTAAATTGATTTAAAAAAAAATTTTTATTTATATAATTAATTTAATAAATTGTTACACATATTATAAGTATAAAAAATAGGTAAAAAGTAACATCTCTTCAAAATCCAAAAATATAGGTAAAATTATTATTATCATAAATATTAAAAACTTAATTAATTAAATTAAAATTAGTACCAATTACTTAATACTGAATATTGTAAGATAAACCCCTTAAATATTGAACTGCTGGTATTTCTGAGCAATCGAAAATCCCAACTAATAAACATTTTATCTACCATTTTTATCTTAATGGCATAATATGAACATATTGTACATTTGTATACGTAGTAAATAGCTCGCAATCAGTAAACTAACGAAAATTTTAAAATACTATATATTATAAAATATTAAATGTCGATTTTAGATATAATCATAACGACATATAATAACTAATAAGCTAAAAAAAATCAGTATCAGTAAAAATCAGTATAAAAGATATTTTGTTCAAAGATATTTTTGTTTAAAGATATTTTGACCAAAGACATTATTTCGAAGATATTTTGACTAGAGATATTATTTCGAAGATATTTTTACCGGTCACCATAATTTTACACTACGACGTCCATTATTAATCTAAAATACTTTTTATTAAATACCATGAATATTTAAATATTATTATACTATTTATTTTAAATTGTATAGTTATTTTCATATTTGATGTAGACTGTAGACACTTCGACTTTTGATACAATTCGATTGCATTTTTGCTTTTGAAGAAATATTATTTACAAGTTGACTTTTCATAAACTGGTACTTATTTTGAAATCAAAACATCGAAAATTTACTGTAGCGTCTTCTAGAGTGCATGCTTAAGTACGTATTATTATATACGCCTATATTCAAAGTCATTTTCGGTACACGATAGAGATCTCAAAAAACACCTAACTAAAATATGGATCTAAATTGCGCGAGTACCTTTTGAAAAATATTATCACGTTAGTTCTGATTTATAATGCTTACCAAAGTGCCCGTAGCGACAAAATAAATGGTATTCAATTTAAATAAATGATCGTAATTATTTTCCTTTAATGCTTAACACATAAATTTAAACTATTGCGCAAGCTATTTAAATGTATTTTGTTGTACGACCGTAGATTTACTTGTTCTTTACTTGTATAAATATGTATCGATAAATACTTTAAACCTACCACAGAGAACCAAAAATGTTTCTAAAACATACTATTTGATAGTATTATCCCTTGTTTTTGATTTCATGTTTGACCATAACATATGCACGTATAATAGTAATTAGGCAACAGACAATAATATAAATTCATACGAAATTATCGAATTATTTAAAAGTAAAAATTAATTGATTCACAGGATCGTATATAGTTGTTATTAAAAAGTGAGATGTTTTAAAAACAAATTCTTTAAAATAATCATATTAATTAATTTGTTTAGCGTTATTATTAATTCCATTGTTACATATAATAACTATGAAATAATATTAAAATTGTATAACGTAATAAATTATAACTTAGTGCTTAATTTTGTTCCTTTATATTATAAGGACAAAAATATGAAAAAGAATAATTGTTAGTAAATAAAGTACTTTTTTTTTTTTTTTACAGAAGAAAAAAGGTTTTAATGGAACGCCTAGATTTATATTTTCAATAAAATATCACTAATTTGCCTTAAGCTTAAGCTCCCTGTGAAACAATGCACTTTAATTTTTAGTATATTTTTTTTCAATTCTGTGGTAACTTCGTCAGGATATCTAGATAATTGGAAATTTTTTGTTAGAAATAATAAGTGTATAAAAGCTTCTAACTTATCTTTATTCAATGAATTTGACAAGTTAGTTTTAATAACTTTTAAAAATGAAAATAAGTGTTCTTAAGACACTTAGTGTTAAAATAAATATTTAAGCAAGTGTAAAATAAAAAAACTCGATGAATTGAAATACTAGTTCAGAGCTTTACTTACCTGAATTACAGGAAGTGTAAGAAGACACTTATTATACCAATGCATAAATTTAAAACGTGTTCTTCATTAAAACGTTAACATAACAAACAACAAAGTTTTTTTTCTCACCGTGTTTTTTCGACAAGAATTTTTGTAAGGATTGTATCATAAATATTTATATTATTTTATTAGTAGTGTTTATTGTCTTCAAAATTATAATTGTTTGTTTATGAATCAGGAAATAACTTTTTATTTTGTTCCATAATGAATAAAATACGTTGTTATAAAATATAAATTTAGTGATCTACACGAACATTGGCCAATCTTATCAATATATCATTCCATCCCTGGAATTTGTAGTTAATAAAATTGATTCGTCATAGATCTATAGTTATGTTTGCAGGTATGATTTATCATTATAATGCTTAATTAACTTTTGGATGCAATCCAATATTTGCATATCCTTGTTTAAAAATAAATGGATTGCCTTTACGGTCAGGGGCCAAACGATTTATAGAGTAGATAACTCAATATTTGAACAACGTAAGGTATTACCTAAACTATTTACTATTTTTTGTTTTGCGTTATATTAACGAATACAGTGGTAAGAATTTATATTTTTTTATTTTATTTTTTGAATATTGGTTATTAATTCTAGCTATTGTTCCGGTTTCCATAAATATTATAACTGATTAATTTAAAATCAAAATTTTGTAATTAAACTTGTTTATATTGATCTTTAACACGAAAAAGCTTTTTTAAACAATGTTCGATAATGCGTATACGAATTATATGGTAGTCATAATAATTATTGTCGAGATATCGATACTAAACAGATATATAGTGCCATATACTTATAAGTCTTAAATTTTAATCGGACCCTGAGTAGCAAACACAAAAAATGTCAAATACGATGATTTTTAGTAATATTATAGTAATTGGGTTTAATTCAAATTTAAGCTACGTTGATTATATTATATTTTAGCATATCTAGAAGATTTTTTTTGTGTAAATATTTTTGTATTAATTATTTAGCAAGAATAAATTAAAGTTTAACTATTACATGAATTTATCTAAGATTCTTAGACATAAGTTAAACTAAAAACTATAACTAAGTAAACCTAAAAGCCAAACGAGTAGTTCAATTCATTCAAATATTCTATTTGTCTGAGCAATGAGTTTAAAAAAAAAATGTATTTTTACTGTCGTTTAGTAAGTATGATAAGTACGAGTATAATATATATTATCACAGATTAGTTTTTTTTATTTTGTGAATCTTGTTAGGTTTTAGGAATTTGAAAACTAAAAATATTATAAGCGGTTAATAAAAATATCAGTATTTTTAAATCGGAAAACCATTTTTTTATTTCCCTATATTTATTTTTGAATGTATTCAATATAGTAGGTATACGGCCAATAAATAAATGGCTTACTAAGCATAATATGATTAGCATTTTCAAATTTTTTGGCACTAAATGCATATATTATAATATTATATGTGATATACTAAATATTTTGTTTTTCATTTTAATAAGTTTCTAAACATAATACCTATCCTAAACCTTTTAAATGTAGGCTAGATAGGGCTTAAGCACTAAAATTACGAATCAGGTATAATACCATGAAATCTAAATTGAGCTGTACAATTTACAAAACTATAAAAGTTTGATGTTAAATGAAATTGTGTGATAAAATCCGCGAAGAAAAGTAAAACGTTTGAAATGAAAATGGTTCTTTATTACGAGCGTTTACGAGTAATTGTTGGTTCAGTTTAATAAAAGTCTGGGCAAATTATAAAATACGATAAAAACACAGTATGGTTTTTATTAAAAAAAAAATGTGTTATCTTCTAATGGAAATTGATTTTTCAATTCTTAAAAATTAATTGAATCAAATTTATAAAATTATATATTATAATGGAAAAAAATATAAATGTATTTATTAAAAGATTTTAATATTAATGATCATTTTAAAATGTGCAGTTTCAAAAAGATCATAACTTACTTAAAAATAATAATATCAATAAAAGGCTACGTGGGGCCCTGGATAATTATCTTACCTTTAAATTTTATAATAGGTTAGTTCACTCTAATATCAAAACTAACAGCACAATATTTAAAATGGTGAACGAAAAATTGTTATGTCGCACGTGTGTAAGACGGAGACAATACATGCGGGTAATACGTCCTCTTAATAAAATATAAAGACTATATTAAATTTACACTGGAAAAAATATCAGAACTATTATATAAGTTACAACGAAGTTGATCGTAGGATATAATAATATACGTTTATAATAATATGCTAATCAAAACATTTTTTTTTTTTTTTTTTAATTGCAAATAAGGTAATGAATTCATTCCACCAGTAGGTACTATACTTAATATAATACGTTGGTGTCGCTTTTTAGACTGTAGAATCTGACATCATAAAGGTCGTATTTGATTAAAGATTAATACATTATCATAACATACATGATCAAATTTTAAATGTAAAAAAAACGAGCACATAAACATATTATTATATGTTTGTTTAAGCGTATTGTGGAATGTTTTAATACTTGATTCCACGTATTAAACTTGACGTCTTGTTTTGGAAATTATATAATATAACTTCCCGAAACACTGTTATATATTATATGTTCTTGAAATTTTAGAATTTTCATCTGTTTCACTAATGATTCATACAACAAATGTACATTATGTTAAGTGAACATAAGTAATAATAATAAAACATACTGAAAAACTGAAAAGTGTATACCTAGCTGCATCGAGTACTACACACACACACACACACACACACACATCGATCTCAGCTCGTTAAATGTACACAATATTATACCGAATGATTCACTAAGAATGCTTAATCATTATTTTTTATACTTAATGACCATAAGTTGAATAACGATCGAGTGGTATAGTTTTTAAGTGAATAAACCTTATGTATTAAGAATAATTAATAGGTCTATAATAGTAGATTTGAAATATTAGGGGGGTTATAATGATTTACAAATTATAATAACAATTAACATTAACTTATCAATAGTTATTCGAGTATAATATAAAATACAAAGTAGATTCGACATTAAATATATATTCGATATATTTTTTTAAACTATCTTTATCTTTAAAAACTATTATCGTTAGTAAATACATTTTAATAATTTAAAAATTACTCATTTGAATTGTGTTTAGACATATAAACAGTTAAAAAAATAGTTTTAATTCAAAAATGTGATTCTTATTTGAAAAAAAAAATTGCATACACGACACTCTTTATATATGGTACATATCTCGATAATTGAAAATATTGGCTTTAATAAGTACGTTTAAAAAATCCAAAAATCAGAATACGAATAAATTCATTGGGAAACAATAGTGGACTACTGTGGTGAGCATGTTTGACGAATTACTTTGTATAGCCACCACAGCTGCTGGTTGGCGCAGTTGTTCGTATCGTAATAATATCGTTTTCAAACTGTATATTAATGGTCCGCCCCCGTTCCCCATATCGCTGCACGTTGTTCAGTCGCAACGGGGCTTAGGTATATATCGGAAGAGGTGCATAATATAAACAATGAACATACACGGACACAATGGCTAAGGGATTTGGCTAATACGCCGCGTATATTGTGCATGTTTACCCGGTAATTCCGACATTAGCCGAACCGCTGACATTGTCCGCGACATACGTATAATGTTTGTAAATAGACTATAATAACAATAATAATGATAATCGTAGTAGATTTCAGTCAAAAACTTAAAAACAATAAAATAATAGTATATAATACTAATAAATCAATATCTATTGCGTATATTACGTATGCTGGTATGATTTCGGAGTTCTGAAATACCGAACGTACAATAATATGCTTAGGTAAATAATATTAGGTATTTCAATAGTTAATACAACAATTTTATTCAACCGAGTTTGCAGGTAATATATCTTATAATAATTTATATTCATAATAGGAATATTTTATATTTTTATTGTGACGTTCTCATCAGTATTGTGTTATGAAAAGTTAAATGGAGAAAGGGGGGGTTGGCATCAAAAAAATAAGCATTAGTTAATAGTTATATATTATCACCTCAGTATAATCATAATCAATATAGTTACAATTAATAAAATTACAAAGTTCGCTTAAAGTAGTAATAAGTTCTGATAGTATAATAATAAAAAAAAAATAAAATATAATACAATAATATGTAGATTTTTATTTTTTACAATAAGCGATTCTTTTACGTTTTACATACGAAATTCACTTTTTGGTCTATTTTTATAGTATGATTAATATACTATAATGTATAAAACTACTTATTTTGTGTATTGTAATTTTATTTATAAGTGTCTAAACTCATTATTTCGAACAATTTTAACTTTTTTGAAAATATTATTTTGTATATAATTTGATATTGAAAAACCAAATTTTGAAAAATTGTTATTATTATCATTTTCCTCTTGTGTTTTACTTTTTGAATATTAAAATATATTTTTAATTTCATATTACAAAGCAGAGTATTTTTCGGATTACTCGATACATAAAAATCGAATTTCGAATGAGTATTTAATAAGTTATAGTGCAATGGAGTGTCTCATGGGTGATACCCCGTAAAATTTTGGTTCACTTTTCCGCTCATCTAAATTTAAAATCCTAACTACGAGTATAAGGTACACGTCATGTAACAGCACTGAATTAACTGGGCTCTAACCAGTAACGTTTTAATAACGGCTGTAATGGACGATGGCAATGGATATGGAAACAAATCCCTCCCGCCTGGATACTTACCATTATTAAATCAATATACATATTTTTTACCCTCAATATCTCAAAAATATTAATTACTATACAATAATTTTACAAGTGACGATAACATTTTTTTTCCACCAGATTTCTTAAAATAAAAAATAATTAAATGAACTCGAATAGGGTATGTTCTATTTTAATGACATCATAGTTTTTAGTAAGATTTTATTCTACTGCGTTGATATGCTCAATTTCTTAAAGGTTTGCTTTAAATTAAATGATTCATAATTTTCGCATTAACTCAAGCCAACAAAAAATGTGAAGTACAAAAATATTATAACATTTTGAACTCCTCAAACGATATGCGCATACGACACGTCATAATACTAATATTTATAGAAGTTTAGTTGTGCGTATTATACGAAAACAAAGTTTTTATAACGAATTATCTTATCTAATGCCATAGTATAGGTTCATTGAACAAGCGGTGCAAAGGTGTACTTATTTAATATTAACAATAATAATATTATGCAATGCATTATCTTATACCAGTAAAGTTTACACTTAATGTTTGCTGTTTACGGTTGGTTCCCTTATCACATTGAATTTACACATTCCGTCGGTTTGCTTCAACCTTGCAATACCGATCATTACTTTCCATATTTTTGTTTTGATATACTTACATAGATTCTATAATAGGATAATAATAATGCACTCCGTTAAACATTTGATGTAACATTTAAAGAAAGTGTGTTGTTAGATACAAACAAATATTTATCGGAATGTAGCTATGTAAAAATCCTGTAATATAATTTGATAATATTTATGACAGGTATAAACGAAACTCCAATTACATAAGTACTACTGTATTATAATTATTATATTGTCAGTATTTTTTTAATATATTTATAACCATATAACTACTGTGTAATACTGTATGATAAAAATACTATAAAAAATATAATACAAATAATAAGCATTTTTTAATATTAATTACACGTTAAGTCGTTAATGCGTTATTTAGAACAATGTTTTAGAAAAAATTTCGGTCGATGTCTCAATGAATACATAAATAGAAAATATACTTTAAGTAAGAATTTTTTCGAACATAGCCTCTTTTAAATATTTAATTTTACTAAATAATTTGTATTTTAGATGTGTATAATATACAGTTGTCGACTGTTATACTGATTATTCTGGAACCTATTAGTTTATTGATTTCAAAATGATTGAACAGATAATCATAATAAAATTAATGTTATAAAATGTCACTAAATTTAGCACATAATACTAAAGAGTAAAGAAAGGAAAGTCGAGAAAAACATAATATAATACAAAACGGGGTGTTGGATAATAAGTCGTTGGTAGGTATAATATAATATATTTTTAGACTAAAATATTTTAGCTAAAAACTTTTTATGAACTTGTTAATTTTGTAAATTATTTTTAACGCTTTGGACTTAAAATATATACGAGTATATAGTATATCATAAGGTATTGTAAATATTATCTGTATTTGGTTGTATTCATATCGTTATCTATATAGACAATGAATCAACTTTTATTTAAAGGCTTTATGATGATAAATTATTTGATATCTTCCGTCAATAATAATATGATAATATTACCATCACTAATTTATCAACAGAATTAAATATTTAGTAACTTTTTTAACGAAAAATAGAAAAAAAAAGTTGAAAACTCCTACCAATAATCTCGTATATTTATATTTAATAATCTTAAAATAAAAATTATAAATTATTGTATAGTTTATAAACGTAATTTATGTACCATCACAACTTCATGGTACTCAATAGTTGTTCTTACATTTTTCAACCCATAATCTCGGTCATATAAACAATCACTACATTACGCGGTTTAGGTATGTTCTATCCAATTAATTTTAATTAAACATTACCGTAATACAAAAAAATTAGGAGTGAAGGAGGTTCCTAAAAAGTTAAGCGAGCTTGTTTTAAAAATTGTTTAGTGTATAATGGGTTGGATTTACCTGCGGTAATTGCTTGCGAAAATATAATTAAAACAATTCCTTTTCCGCGTTTTTAAGCTAAATTATTATTATGATATATATAAGTATATTTAACACAATTTCAGCTATACATTTCAAGGGTCAAAATAGTTATAAATAATAATTATAGATAGACTTTGGCTACTAGCCAGTTATACAGACATGTTTTACTATATTGCAATGCAGATATAATATACTTAATATCAAATACACTCTGTGCTATATGCCTATAATATAGTTTCGTTTCTGCTCGTCGACTTTTACTTTACCGACTAAAAACACAAACGGTTTTCTGATGGTTTAGAACACAAATTTATTTATTTTTAACGAGCAAATGTGCCCTGAAACTTATTTTTATTATTATTATTATGTGGTTTTAAAATATTGTTATGAATTAATATTTTATTAAAAATATAAAATATATCATATCATATATCCCAAAAATGATACGCTAATAATCTTAAAATATTTAATAAAACATGAAAAATATTCAAGCTTATCTTTAAATTCAAAGAACTACCTACTTGTAATATATTATACTAATATATACTTTAAATTATTTTTCAAATGAATACAATTATTTTAGTTTCTTTGTGGAACAAAGTATTATAGAGAAACTAATAATATTATATAATGAAGTGTGCTTTTACCTAGTTATCGCTATTCAGAGGCAGTAAAAACTCATGAAAACGCATGCAACACTATACTTATAGATCATTTATGTAGTGCAAAATAAAATATTCATTCTTATTTTTAACAAGTTATTTCTCAAAACAATCAGTTATTCCTTTTTGGAAATTTGTGAAAAAAAAACCAAATCAAAAATGAATACAAATAATATACGTAATATGCAACAAATTATGCATTCATCAGCTTTGACGAAACGCATCGTGATCGTTATATTTATGTAGGAAAGAAGGCAACGCGTTCTTATTGAATATATATTTTTTTAACACGATAATATTCAAATTTAAATTTAAATCAGTATAATATTGAATATACCTGCAATAGCTAGCTCGAACTAAGCTGGTTACCGAAAAGCATGAAGACTCAACATTTTAGTTTGATGTACACTGTAATTATATTCAATTTTTTATTGCATGTTTAGTAATGCCATGATTATTTTTTTTTTGTCGAGGATTATTTTGTACTTATTTTAAGTCAGATTTGTATAAGACTTCAAAACAATTAAAATACGTATAATCAAATAACTTAAGGTCTCTATTTTTAAGACTTTTACTGAATACCTCATATTATAATATACAGTCCAACTGAAATTATATAATTTATGTAAATTAGTAATTCACTCGCAATTATACACGTTTTTATAGGTATTTTATAAAACGTTAGAATTTTCGGTGACATGTTTTAGTAATGTTTTGTCCAAAACACTTGAACAAAATGTAAGGTGTAAAAAGTAATCATTATTTTATATTTTATTTTAATAAGCCCGCTCAGTACGGCATCTATAATCGTTGTTGCTTATTTCGAAATCTCAGTAAATACAATGTTGATAATTTAATGCATATTTTTTTTTTTTGTGTAATAGTAATTATATCGTGTCGGTTCACAACAACTAATAGTTTTTAATAAATTCCAGAGAATATTATTATTTGAAGTATATAAACAGTTTTATTAATTATTTTTGCTTTTGTGCTACTAACATTAACACTTTTATACTTTATTAGTTAACCTTTTATCGATGTAAATAAAATTGTTTCTGGGTACACTATTAATTTACGATAAATACGTTATCAAGTTTACAACCTTTCTCGCTAATTTTATACCGGTCATTTAACAATGCGGCTTTTTCTACTATTTTTAATAATTTATTACATTACGACTTGTCGTAAACAAATCGTTTTTAATGTTGTAGTAAAATCAGGATTATAAGACCAATATAAATAAATTGTCAATAAACTTTCCTGAAATTTTGTAGTCAAATTGCTTTATTTTATTGTAAAACTTTCTTAATATTTTAGGTTAACCTTTATTTATATAATGGTTCCTGTCGTCGGGTTCTGAGGTTTAGAATAAATAACTTTTTTATTTATCTATTAATATTTAGGGTACTTTAATAATATGGCTCATGACATTGTATTTCATTTACGTAATATGTTGAATACGATAAAAATGAATAAACTTCAATAATAAAAATGGAACTTAAAAATACTTAATTAACCTATCAAAATGTAAAGAATGTAATTTACTATAATTTCAACTATATAGATTTGTACGAAGGAAAATATTTCGTTAGTCTTTTCTTTTACGGTATAATACCAGTCTAAAATTTTTAAAACTGAAATACTAATAGCCGTTTCAATAGTTACCTCGGGAGTATGGAGAACCAAATTTATAAGCAATTAATATCATTAAAAGATTTTTTATTAATTAAATCTAATAAGTATTAAGATTATAATATTAAAATCTGAATAATCAATACGTTGCAGATAATTGATGAAACAAAAAACCATGTATAATAAATAAACGTAGATATATCACAATACATAAATAATAATTATAATTAATCTATTTTGTATATAATATATATATATAATATAATTTACAATGCATTTACTAAAAGTTTAAAAATAATATTATAATTTTATGATATTAGACAAATACATAGGACTAACCTTCAATAAACGGTTGACTTAATAAGTGAAACAAACCCGCATAACAACATTAAAATTAAATAAATTACTTTATCAACTCCAGCTTATATAAGGTAAATCTTCAAAAATCCTCCTATTTCTTCTTAAAACTTAAAAACGAATTTACATTCGATTAATCAAACCAACATGGATTTATAGAGTGTATAAATGACGCGTTTGGTTAAAAATTGAAAAATATGTCAATCTTCAAGCTAATAAGTAATAACTAATATGCTTTATCACACAGACCTCCAAATTCTCAGAATAGCAGATATGGTATTATTGGTATTTTTCGGTATTTTTTACCTATTTTAAATAATACCACAATGTGTACAACTAATAATACCAAAATCATTATTCTATATTTTAAGCATAGGTAATTCATTTTTCAGATATTTATTTATAATTTAAAGGTAAGTACTTATTTACGTGTCATTCACAGCGTATGAATGGGAATACAAATTATGCCGAAAAAATGAAACATGAATTTTCACTATTATTATTATTATTATCATTATTTTTTATCAAAGTACAAACGAATTCAAACAGCTTTTGCATAAAAGGTTATAATATCTAATAATAGTGTGTTGACTTTTGAATACCTACATATTTTTATTACTTTTTTTTTTTAGTCTAAATATGAGACTTATTTGAATGAATATATATGAATAAATAATATACGATCGGATAAAAGGTAAATACAATTTAAAATAAATATATTTTTATAGGGGATGGATAATACATGGGCTATGTCCTGTGATCTTACTACAGTTGAGTACACGCACCTATAATAAAAATTCAACTGAAAGTAAATATTTAAATATTAAAGACGATTGTAGGAATTATTATTCTAAATATTAAATATTATTATATTGTTGGTATAAGAATGACTATTGTTTAAGCATAGTCTATCACAAAAAATAGAAATCTTTTGCTATATTTTAGATGCATTGAAGAGCTTATTAAATTAAAATTCGTAGTATTGTACTCTGTCATTTATCATAGTATTTAGATAATAAGGAAGACATTATATTCAATATAATATCGCACATCTGTCGTGTGTAAATGATTCTAATTAGTATTAAATTAATTAATAACAAAACCACAAATTTCTCCCAACTACACGTAACGGATATCAATTAACGTTCCTACATTGAACTTGATTAATTATAATAGTAGGTACGTTTCACATTTCACATCATTCAAAATCTCACACCATCACTATAGTACCATAAAACATAATGTTAATCAATTCTAATCGAATTCCATCGGCGTGTTTTGATTTGTTCGGCGATCATACAAACATGGACGCGAGGACACAAGTGTGTCTAATAATGATAATATTTCATTAGATAACGAGGTAATAATTAAAATAATATATTATTATATAAGTCAGGCAACCCATCCCATTATTATAAATTGTTATTACTTATTATGATAAAATATACCCAATTGTTTATGTTTCTTGGCAGCTTCACGTTCATACAGACATACAGTAACAGATACGTACGTACTTACCTCTGTGTTATAATGTAAAAGTGTTGTATGTTTAATCTTTCACGTATTTTATTTTTAAATATTTTAAATTGCTTCACGCTTGCGTAGAGAGCTCTGAGCCCTTAGTATTCTATATTTCTATAATAATATAATGAGTGTATTTAAAAAAAGCAATATTAAGATTGATTATTACTCAAGCTTAAATATTTTCTTGTATAATGTACATTACTAGCTATAAGGAATTTTATAAAATGTAAATTTCTTTTAACTATATTTATATTATTAGTTGTTTTATAATTCATCAATGAACACCGAAATCACATTTTATAGTTGTATTAAACATAAATACTATTATTGTGTGATTTTTTTTTTTTAATAAAAGCCATATTAATA
The DNA here is from genome assembly GCF_020882245.1 of Rhopalosiphum padi. NCBI lineage: Eukaryota > Metazoa > Arthropoda > Insecta > Hemiptera > Aphididae > Rhopalosiphum > Rhopalosiphum padi. The sequence goes on along the minus strand of NC_083597.1, from coordinate 63,567,526 downwards.
TCGTTACAAGTACATCATGGTGGCATATGTGTATTAGATATTAGGAAACATTCGTTGGAAATCATTTGTATTTATTTCACAAAAGTCAGTAAACCTAACCTATAATTGATGCATCATAAAAATATATATATTTCAAGTATACTATTTAGTTTTATAAATTTAATTTTTAAACATAATTTGTATAGTGTATTTTTAGATATTTTCAAGTAATTTTGCAGATCAAGTTTTTTTTTTAGATTATTAAAATAACATATTACATATTATTATATTATAATCATAACATTCTTAGTAAAAAACAATATTTTTTTCTATAAACTCAAATTCTACTTATCATAACAAAATTAATTTTTAGTATAAATGCCTATTGATAATTTAAACTTTATATTTCTATACCATTTACAATAATTTTAAATACGACTATGTACAACGAAAAACTATAACGGTCAATTAATCTCGTAACTATCGATGACCATGATGGTCATGTGACAATCATATGACATTCCACTCTACGGGTATAAAATGTCGATAAATATTCCATTTGACGGCAATAAAAATAATAATAATTATTGAACCTCGATCGATTTTTTATAACGGTTATTCCAGGAGTCACGTCATCCACGTTCGTTTATCATCGCAGCAGTGACATTCCTATATGTGTGTAGACGCATAGATGCATTAGCGCCGTGGCGTCGTGAAAGAATCCATCGAAACACCCTGTTGTTAGGTCGAATAAATTGCAGTCGACCCATATCATACATTATCTAGGTTTTTTTTCGTGAAACCTAGTCTATGTGTATAATAGATAATAATATATACCAACGTGCATGTTAAATATTATCGAAGATCGATAAGAATATTCTTACAGCGTTAGCCATGCTATACTTGACCGTAACAATAGTATGTTATGCATATGCGTCAATTTAAGGGGTAAATAGAAGGCATATGTGAACTCCGGTGATGTTGAAATTATAGCCCTCTACAACAGTCTGGTTCAATTCCATTTTTCTATAGCGCTACCAAACCAAAAATTCAAGTCGTGGCGTTATTTGTCATGAGTGGTGCACAATTGTAAATATTTATTTATCATACATATACATATTTTATTACCTATCATACGTACGTCGTACATATTATATTATTAATATCATTAACAATAATAACACAATATTATTCAGTTATCTGAATGGGCCGAGAAAGTCTATAAATAAGTTGAATCGCCTAACTTATATGCGTTGTCGCAAAACCTCAACAAATAAATGATTACCAGATATAACTTGTTAGTTATATGCATAGATATAATTAATATTGTTGGTTATAGAGTAAAAATGTAAAATAATAATAATTCATAAATAATGTAATAATAAATTATAAAGAATGTACCTAATAAAAGACAAATTAATATTCAAATGTTTAGATGTAAAAGCTGATTTTATAATAACGAGCAGAATAAACTGACGAATTATTCTAGAAAACCATGATAAATTATCATTTCAAAATAATGTGAAACACTATCTTAAATAAAGCTAAACACACTAACAACATGACTATTATTTATGTTTAGAATATCAAACAAGAACGCAGTATATTTGTGTGCAAAATATAAATAATAGTATAAACCGAAAAAAAAATTGTGACTTAATCTTAAATTAATGTCTAAATGGTAATGTTCTAAAGGGCCATTTAGCCAATTCACTACTGTCTAAAACTAAGGACAAATATGTAAATTATGTATCATAAAAAAATGCATTATAAATCAAATAAATTCCTTGCATAGTCCTTATAACAATTGAATATAATGACCATAAAATTAAAGTAAGTATGAAGTAATACATAATTTAAATGAATAATCAATATTAACCACTCCCTATATTAGATGGACACGCAGTATAGAATTAAATAATATTAATATATCATATTGTAGGTATCTAAAAACTCTTATAATTGTATAATACCATGCCTAACACCTATAATTTCAACTTAACCTAAAAGTAATATTTTAAGAAGTCATGCGGCATATTTTACTATTGAAATATAAATCCAGCCATCGCGCATCGTAAGGAAAAACCATTGATGTAATAAATATAGTACATTCTCTTATTCACATTTCAAAGTAATGGAGATAAAATATTTGCCAATAATATCATATTATTATGTACAAGCTATATTTGATGTTTAAAACCCTGACAAACGGTAAGCATGAGATATGAAAAAAGCATATTTTTATTTTGATAAGATCGATTCAAATTATTTTCACTAAAATACTTGAAATAAAATATAATATCTATCCCGTGTATACTTTTGCTGGCAAACAATATTTTATACATTATATGATAATATTATATTATATTATACAGCAGCTACATATCAAGACATAAAATATCCATTTTTGAGTTAATTTAATACTCTCGATTTATTCATTTATAAACAAAACTATGGGACGCTGCACAAAAATTGAATACCAATAAAATACGACCTTTCCAATCAATACCATCACGTATACATTTAAATTAATTTTATGCGTATACAATTCTAAAATCATTCTCTCCGCTAGAATTTAAAAATTTAAAGAGTCTCAATTCTCAAAAGTAATCTATATACTAATTCTTTCGTTATTAGCTGTCTTGCGAATCATTCTAACCCAGTGATCCTTATATCTTTGGACTTTGGAAATATCACAAGAAATCGTTTGAGAAGGTTTAAAAAAAATGGTATGTAAAGACTTTTCAGCATAAAAAAATATTTTAATTAAAAATAAATATATATATTATATATTATAATATTTTGATGTTTAAATACGTTAAAAATATTATTACTAGGCAATCCTTTCTATGCATTTTTCATGCATAAATAACTAAATATAATCAAATAATATGTTTATTGTAAATACATTTTATAGTTTATATATTTATAATAAAGTATATAAAAAGAAATAAAAAGAAATAAATACAAAATGTGCATCTTAAAATAATATGTTTGTATAAATGCTTAAAATAAGTTTATATAAACGCTTAAATTAAATTATGGTTTATTTTATTTGTTTATTTATTTATTTTTAAATACATTTTGAATACAATCAGTAAAAACAGTAAAAGGTGACATTTTGTGACGGATTAAAGTTTTTTCCTCCTTTAAGTCATTTTACACGTACACACATACATATTACTCGATCTTTTAAAGTTAAAATAGTGCACGTAGTCGTGTAAATTAGAAAATGCGAAACACATCAACATAAAGAAACAGAAAATTTACAATTCATAATACATTATTATTCATCTTTCAGGTATTGCGAGTAGCGTAATTAAATAATTACTAATTAATCGAGTTCGTGTAAACGTGAGTGAAATAATAAATGTAAAAAAAAAACTAAAAGATTTTTACTTATTTACATTTACACGAATGAATTTAAAAGAGTTAACGTCAATTTTTTGGTATCTTAACTAATTTTTCGTAAGGAATTTTTAGTGGCATTACAAATTTGTGGTAATGCAAGTTATAGCGGTGTGTAGTATGAACGTATACATTTATAATAATAACACACAAATAAAATACCATTAAGTCTTATCGATATCAATAATATTTAATATTTTGTTATCTTCATAATAGTATAACACGTGCTTAATGTGCTTAGGTTTTATATTATGTTCAAGAAATACTCAGAGTTGTAGTCTATTTATCTTTAACTCGTAAAGCACTGCGTTTTGTATAAAATATTTTAATTTTAAGTTGAAAAATGTATCAGTTTATTATCAAATAAAAAGTGAGAAAAGTAAATGTATAGATAATATAGATTTATAATATATTTGTACCGTTTCAAACAGGCATATATAAAAGAAATAAAGCATTTGGAAATATATGTAGGAAATATAAAAATATAAAAAGCAGCTGTTAAGTTAAAATACACGTGAATAATGATGCTATTATAGATTATGGAATTATAAATTATAGCCAATTAAAAGCAATTAAATCATGTTCAAAAATTTAAGATAAGTAAGCAAAGGGAAATTAAAAAAGCGTTTTAAAACCAATAAAAATACGTAGTTGTTATTTTCATTTCTCGCAATGCATTTCGAGACATCTGCAAGATAATTAGCTAGCTAAAAAATAGAAGAAAGATCCGATATTTTCATTTTAACTAAAATATAATCTAACTATATTACCTACTAAAAAATGTGTTTGTTGAACATAATACGTATTTGAATGTTGATAGTTACTTAATAAAGTATAACATGAATAATGGGAATAGTTAATTAGTTAATTTTTAAAAGTTTACTTAGATAGTATTCTATTATTGTACAGTGAATTTATTAGTGTTAAATTAATTAGACGATCAAATTCAAATTAGGAACCATTTTTATACGACTAATTCACTCAGTATGTGTGTTAGTGCTGGTTTATTAAATTTTGTAAAACGCTTAGTTATTGCAAGTATGAATTTTCTAATATACATTTTGTACTTTGATTTATATAAATATATACTTGTGAGTGGTAGTCTGCAGTTGAGGTGTTAAGAAGTTCATCCCGAAAATCGATTGTCCACACTCGTGGTTTTTCAAACGTATTCGACCGTCTATAGTATAAATATATGTATATGTGTGCATGTGTGTGTTCTTGTGTGTTTGTTTGTTCTCTCAACGCGAAAACCGAAGAATAGGTATACCTATACCTATATATATATATATATATATATATAGTCATATAGGATATATTGAACTTTCTTCACGGACTACTGAACGGATTGATTGATGTCCCATCACTAGTTACCAATAATATGACCTTCAAAGCATCGAATGTTTCCCATCAGTCCCATATCGCTATAATGTGTCTTTTGTTTCTACACATTACACCCCGTCCCCGATATCCTATATAGTGTACTATGTATAAATATATAATATATATATATTATAGACTATAGTTACGGTAAAAATTAATAGAAAGATGTAAATATCGAACGGAAGTATAATATATATATATATCGCACTATATAATAATGTAATAATTATATAATATATTACAAAAATATTATAATATTTTTATTTCGTCGATATTTTATAGTTTTTGTTTCGGTGTAGTAATAAAGTTTTCTTTATTTCGTATAATAAAATTTTAAGAATACCATTGACTTTTTGTGAAACGATGAAAATTGCGGAACAAATGGAACAATAATTATGCACCTAGATGGTTTTTATATCAGTATTAGTATAGTTCCACAAATGTATTTAATTCATTGGATATAACTGAAAATAAATATTATCACGAATCGATTTTTGTCAGCGCGTACTACTGAGAATAAACATTTCAAATATTGTGACTCAAGTTGTTTCATAATTTATTGGTAATGAACATATTATTAATTTATGCATACATTTTTTTTTTATTATTCATGAATATGGAACAAGCCGAAAAAACAACGAGGTTGAAATAATATATAATAAATGGGTTGATTTGTACGATATAACTGTAAACAAAACAGTAGATATGTCAAAGTGAAAAAGTGAGGGGTCTATATGAGTGAGGGCGTATACGTATAAGCCCGATAGTCGAGGAATTGTCAAAATAGTTTGCTTAAGAATTCGTGATATGAAACAGGACATGTGTGAGCTGGTAGACGATGAATGATGATCTACAAGATGTGCGGAAAATTATCGGGAATAATAATTAATAATTGTTTAAATGCTTTAAAAATAAAAAAATAAAAAAATACGATTGGACACTACTTACCGTAACGTACGGTCGAGTAAAATAATAAAACTGTTATAGATGTTACTCGACTGGGCTAGTTATGTATATTATTTAATGACTGAATGACTGCGGACAAATGAAAATATAAACGCCGAGTTCGATGAAAACATCGTAAATTGTCCACGTCCTGTAGAGGGTATAATATAGACTATCCGAGGCGCCTCTTACACATAAATAATATCAACACATTATACAATATTATGATAGGTACTTGCAATAATAGTAACGCGTATCGAACGTATTAGACTGGATATGTAAATTTTGGAGTTTTAATGCCGAATATTATATAAGCAACATGATATATAATGTCAACCGACAATATACAATTATAATTAATAATAATTATATGACACGACGACGATACACGTGTGCCACCAAGATAAACGTAATATCTTATCGAAACGTTTGATATATATATATATTATATATATTGTATGGTTCTTATTGGTGCTGTTTTATTAATTGTTTATATATTAACGAATTAATCCTAACCGCGATACCGACATCCATTGTCATGCAAATGGTACCTATTGTTATTCTAGTTAAAATCCGTACCTTCGCGGGTATTATTACAGTGTTATTTTCAATATAAAAACAGCTGAGCGCCACGAGGGCACGAGAATCGATGATGGCAATTTATTATTATGTCACTGCTACGCATATTATAATATCTCATACGGATCGCATCTAATTCTCGTGGACCGCGTCATTGTACACGAATCGTATTTACCGTATTACTGTATCGTTATAATATTTTCGTTTTATTCCACGCCTTCGATCAAAGTCACTGTCCGACATTAAAAATGCTGTATGTATACCTATATTATCATCATGATACATTATTATATTACTGTGTTCTATACCCTGCGCATCATATTCGTACGTTCGTGTATCGTGTTAAATGGGTAGCTAAATATTTACGAGATTTACATAATTGAGTATAGAATGGGTATACACGGAAATCTTATCCAAACACCAAAAACGTATTCAGAAGCTCGGAAGGCAAGTATATTTTAAGCAGGCGCCGTAGTGAAGGTACACGATGCAAAGTTTGCGCACGTGTCTTACACGATTTCCATAATTTTCTTAATCACTCCGAGGATATAATAATTAATCCTGATTTTGAATGCCGTAAGCCCGTAAATCAATTATTGTTAATTATTTATATTATAATTTATAGTGTTCAAAGTTTTGCATATAGGTACCTAAATACTTTTAATACATTATAATACTTGTTCAAAATATAACGCGATCAACGAGTTTCAGCATTGTCTACAATAATAGTACGAAATCACTATTTTACTTTCTATCGAGTAAGTAGTTTAAAATATTAAAAAATTACCTCCTGTTTTCTAGGGATTTGTGAAACTTTTTATAAAACATCTTAAAGGTTATATTTTGTTGTTAACACAAACATTTACCATTACTTAAAAACAAAACAATTGTTATTTTAATGTATTCATAATTTTATTTTTCACCAGCTATTTTTAAACAATACGAGGTACCTAACATTGTATTTAGAACAGCAGAGCTATGAGTGAATGGGTCTATAAAATATATTCGTTTACGTTTGCGTTAACGCATTGTTTTTTTTTTTTTAAATAACGTGACAGTTTAATCGTTTATCGTATAGACAACATTTAATATTATATAACCAAACAAGTGTCTGCGAAAATATTTTTTCCGACTATAAAGTATATAGGTACACACCGCCCAGTAAACAAGACTTGTTGAGTTTTGAAATCAGTTGAACAAAGAAATGTAAGTTGTTTTTTTTTTTTAATCTTAAACACTATCTGGTATTTATTATGTTTTATTTATACGAGATATATCAAATTTTAACATCTACGTTCACATCGCGGATTCAAAACCAAATATTTAAAAAGAAATATTCACCTGGTGATTCTAAATTTGAATTTTGAAAACTCATTTAACTTCGCTCACATTAATGGTAAATACCAGGGGTGTAAAAATATTTTTGATCTGACAATTATCATTTCGCTCGAACTTTTTTTTAATAATATAGAAAATGTTAATTTTTGTTTACAAATACACTAATAATCAAATTAATTGCACATACACAATTAATATAATATAATAATCAAATGAGTATATAATATAATATTTAGAAATCAAATAACATCACTAGCTTAAACAAGATTTTAATTCACTTACGTTTCTAGATTTTTTTAAACAATCCATTCATTTAAATTTTAAAACATTAGTTTAATTGTTAGGTACTTCTTGATTTGTACCTTGGAAAGTGTGATATACCGGTATTTTTATAATTTTTAACAATGATAAACACAATAACACAGGATCAAACGAAGGAGTTCGTGAAATATTAGCATCATCTTCATTGAGTTATTTACTATCTCAGTGAAATAGCAAACAGTTTATTGTTCATTTGTTTCTGTACAAAATTAATCTAATTCATAACGTTTTTAATGTTTATATACGTATGGGTTGCTGTTGAATAGTACATCATTTATTAATTTATTACGGTAAAATTGTAAAACTCCTGTTTAGTTTAATATACGAAAAAATACTAAGGACATGATATAATATTATTTTATAATTCGGTCTGCGTGAAAAGAAATAATTTATTAAGAAACCACATAAAATATATTTTCAGATTCATTCAACCCTTAAATTGGTGCATGACTATAATATCATAATTGTATAATAACAAAAAAATAATAATAATTGGACAATTTAAATTTTAAAGTCGTTGAATGAGTTTGTTTTTATTTTTATAAGATTATTGTTATAAATTCATAAGAAAGGAAACAATTTTTTTAATAAACTCAAAAGACGTAATAGCATCTTATATGTCAAAGTATAATATTATATTATATTAAAAGTGTTGAAAGTGGGTTAACTCATGTAATAAAAGCTTGAACAATTTGACTTAGCAAGACAATTTTTACGAAAGAGTTATTTCTTACGAAATCTATGTTAATGAAAAATATTGTGAAAGAAAACTTTAAAATTTCATATTTGAAACGTAAATGTTTATTAAAAAATAATAAAAACTTATTTTTTTTTTAAATATCCGAAATAAAAAAACCTTAATAATTTAAAAAAAAACACCATCTATAAAATTTCAAATAAAAAAAAAAAAAACCGGAAAAGAAAAATAATGATAAAAAATTTATAATTTTAGCAATTTTACAAATATTATCTAGATATTAAAAAAAAAATTTTATTTTATAAGTACTATGATTTTTTTTTTTTTTTTTTTAATGCATGTTATAATAGTATGTTTAGTGATTATTTAGTGTATAAATGCATGCATATTTCAATGTTTTTTAGGGCATGAAGTCCCTAGCCTTAGTAATAATCAAAATATTAATTTTTATTTAAGAAAAAACTTTGATTTTTGATTTGTATACTTACTTGAACAACTATTAACATTAATTAGACACATTTAAAGTGTAAAGTATTTTAGCATATTAAATAATCATATTTTCGAAAATAAACACATACTAGTGTAGTCGTACATTTTGTTTTGGGTATACATGTAAATTGGGAAATAATATATAGGTAATACGTGGAGGGAGCTCTGGCCCCACATTTCCTTTAAGCCATTTGATTTAGATTTATCTATTATTATAAATGTATTTAAATACATACTAATATATAATTCTATCATACTAAATTTATTTATTATCAAAATGTATCGTTTATTATTTATTATTTTTATTTTCGTTTGTAAATAACAAATCATTATTTAACCATACATTTATACGAGTAGGTATACCTAATATAATGTGGCAGCGATGGATCTTCATGGTCCGTTAAGCTGTTAAGAAGAAGATACCTAATATAATAATGCGAGTAGAATTATTGTGTTTAAATGTACTACATGAACCAAGGGGGGCCCTCGTATCCCCTCATTTAAATACACCACTGCTTAATACTATTTTCAACATTTATTTTAATTCTCTACTTTTGTATAGAATTCATGTATAATTCTTTTTTGATACCATCGTAAGAATATCATTTTTAATTTGAAATATTTGTTTTTTTTTATTATATATTATTAACTAATTAATATTATGGTTATATAGTTATCATTGAACAGGATAAGATTATTTACCGGCGTATTTGTTTTATTTTCTTTCCTATACGCATTTTAGCGTTTTGGGTTTATACCGTATACCCATGTATACCCTCCCAAGTTCCTATATTACTGGATATACCAACAGTAAGATTTTAGTATAAAAGTATTAGAATATTGACTTTTGAAATTATATAATCTTTTTGTATGAACAATTTTTAAATTAGATCAAAATAAGATACATTGCCAATTTAAAATTTTAAATTAAAGTTCTCTGGACGTCCTAGTTTATACTATATTAAGTCATTATTTTTTCGGTTGTGTAATCTGTGACATTTTTGAGTAGATACATATTGTACCGTGTCTGTGTGGTAATCGTAATCTCAAACAAGTTATTCAAATTAGTTTTTGGTATTATCTTTTGAACATAAAATATAAACAAAATTAGATACCGTATAATAATATATATATAGATATATAAGTATCTAATGTGTATAAAAAGTAAACGTCAAAGATTAAAATTAAAGTAGTAAATTATTGGTAAGACAAAATTTCGGGCACCTATCCACTTGACTTGATTCGTTCAGTTTGCCACTAGCTAGCTACAGTGTTAAATGTAAATGGTAAAAATGAAACAATTTTAAACAAAATATCTTCCTTTCGTCATTATAAATAGTTAATCTGGAATCGAAGAAATATTAAGAGTTTTATTCGTTAAAAATAATCTATACCATATTTCAAATTTATTGAAGTTTTCTGTAAGTACTACTTAAAGAGTATAATGTGGTGATACAGACTTCTGTTTTACAAAGTAGAATCCTTTTATTTTATTGTAAATTATTTAGTAGGATATTTTTCTAAAAATTACGATGTATACCTAATTTTAAATTCGAACTAGTAGTTGTTAGTTATAAAAATATTAAAATATTTATATTAAGTATGAAAGTCCTTAAAAATGGGTTTAGATCAATATAAAATTGATGTAACATTGGATCTAGTGTTTATTATACATGGTCTATTTTTACAGATAATAAAGTTTAATCGATTAATATTTATTACTAACATTTTTAAGTCACCATAGTTATCAGATCATTCAAACTTATTATAATACACATATTATCTTTAATGCACAAATTTAAATAACTCAAATTATACTCGATCGAATTTTTATCTCGATACGTCAACATTTTCAGAAAAATGATGTGCTAAACAATTAACAGTAAAAAAAGAGAGAGGAATTTCATTTTAAATCACTTTGTAACTCTACAAGATATTCCTTAAGTAATACAAAAACTCTCAACAATTTGAAAACATTGCTTTTAAGTATATTTAAAAACTGTAAAAATTAGATTTTGAATGACTGAATATTGAAGAAAATAAAGTAACTAAAGTGTGTTTGGTAAATCATTATGTAGAGACATTATTTATTCCAATCACACTGTAAACGCTATACTATAAAAAGAGATAATAAATTTGTGTCCTAGACACAGAATAAATAATTAATTTACCCTAGGGTAATACAAGAATACGATTGCATATTCATTTAATAGTGGTATACCTATATCCGTACCTCGACGTGTTTCCGTAGAATATAAATACAATTTTGTTTTTCAAACATAAATTTTAGGGTTGAAAAAAATAGTGTTTAAACCATTATTTTACTGCGAAAACTTCCAAAACTTTTCCGTAACTATTTTGCTGTATACAATGAAAAAACACTAAAACCTACTAAAGATTCGATATTATAAAACATGAAAAACAACAAAATTTTAGTCACTCCCGAAAATTTATAATTTGTTAATATTTCAAAAAATATGTATAAATTTACATCACATTGATATTTATTAAAAAAAAATGTTAACGGAATATCGTAGAATTGAATAAAAATGGATTTTGTCCTGTACACCACACCGCCGTAACTGGAGCAGTGAAATATGTTCGATCTTTTAATAAAATGTGTCATAGACGATTAATGTCAAGCTTTGCGTATGGTAGTACGGCATATCATACTTACGCATGTCGTATAATATTAATACTATTATATTTCATAATAGACCTACCGGAAGTTCAACGGAACCGCTGTATACTCATCCAAAGATCTTATATTCTGCGTGAACATCGCACGGTTACCATCACCAGATATATCGCGGTAACTGGTAACCTGCGTCAACACTGCGTATATACATACTAACGAACAACATATTATAAGGGTTTTATATTATATTAAAGGTTGCCAAAATATGTGTAGTAGAGTTATAGTGTTTATGTACTCTTATTTGTAAATAGTTTAACGTAATGCATTCGAATAAATAATGTTTAAACGCGTGAGAAATAAACACACTATTCACATTAATTTTTTTATATATATACACCAATTAGAGTAAGATACTATTCTGGAAAAAAATACAAAAAAATTAATAATAATAATAATAATAATGAAGTTAAGGGTATACTACTATACATCAGTGGCTTCCCCATTTTATTTTATTCAATACTTTTTACAGGAGTCCTAACCTGTAAGACGAATTTTCGATTTTTTTTTCTTTTTCATGTGATATGTAAACAAAAAAAGTTTAAGAACCACTGGATTATACATATTATAGTGTTATGTTAGCCAACTATTGGACGGTATAATATATACCACAGCTCCGGCTGTAAGAATATTATTACTACACGCGTGTGGCATATAGCATACCCATGTAAATGTCTTGAGACAGCTCAAAATTATAATATTATTTAAAACAGTCACGAAATTTGCGTATTCGATCTTTAGGGTTTCGTGAAAATACGCGTTGAAAAATAAAAATAAATCCGATGTACAGACATGCAGTATATTATTATACGTACGTCGCATATATTATGTATAATATTAAATATAAAATAAACCATAAAATATTTTATTCAAAACTCTCGCATTTTGTCTGTTTACAGTGCTAAATGATTTATTGAGTAGTTTACTATATTGAAAACTATTATAGTACAGATAGTACAGCTGTACATTGTTAATAGCTAGTACAATGATTTATCATTAAATTCAAATTCAACACATCCATTATAACAGTGACAAGTTACACTAAAACCTACAATAACTATAGAAGAGGGAGTTCCCTGTTTTTTCTTTAAACTTTTAAAGAATATTATTTTCAGTTCTTCACTTTCTAATACCGTACGATCAAAACGATAAACGAAATAGAAATAAGTAACTATGATAATTACACTATTCAGTTCAAATAAGGTTGAATATTTTTTAGCTATAAAATAAATCGATTAAAGGATTGGGAATAATTAAAATCACGATTTTTTAATCATGAACCATGTTCAATATTATATATAGTTCTTATCAATATAACTATGTGTATTATCGTATTGTTAATAGGTATGTTTAAGTAATAAATTTGTAAATTAATATTTTTTTAAAAACGTTCAGTTTTAAAAATAACCATTATCTTAAGTCCAAAATATATTATATTATTTATTAGTATGTTTCATCAAATTAATACTAATATAATAATACTATTATGTATTATATTATATTTTGTATACTATTTTTAACGTATGTATAATATTATATTTTATACTAGTGACATAGTAAATCGTTTATGCTTTTCGATTCTTACACTTAAGTCTTAAAGACCTTTATATATTAACACGAGCGTATTTATATATTATTGTATTGATATTATATTCTCGTAGACCAATTTTGGGTTCAGCATAAAATGTACACTGAAGTATTTAGCCATCACCTGAGAATACGCCACAGTACATAATGTTATTTAATGCTTCGTTGTGGTTGCGTGAAAATATAATATGTATACGTATACCTCACCTCAATGGCATGTATACGTTTTCCACCTGGAAATGGTTTTTAATTCATATTTAAAAGCCGATAAACGATTTAAAATATATAAATATTATTTCTTGTAAGTTATGTGTAAATAATCATAACCTACTTATTTTATTTTATTTTATTTTCAAAAAAATATACTGCACGTTTATTTGTCTAAATAAATTAATATATTCTCAATGTTTTAATAAGTATATTGTAGGCTATTTTTTATTGTATCTACGACGAATCTACAATATTTCTATGTCATTAATTAATATAATTTTAGAATATACTAATATTTGCATACTATAAAAATCCAAACTACAATAATTAATAAGTTGGTAGTCAATATAATCATAATAATAATCAAACCTAAAGGTTTTTATCGATGTTCTTGCGGTTAAAAATTAAAATTTCAGAAATTTTAAATTATTCTTTTGCTCTCGAACTTTCATACATATTTGATAAATATATGATTTTTACCATAACTTTGATATTTTTATTTTGATTCTTTGGAGTCAGAGCATGTGGTGATTAAGTACTCAACCTTCCCTCCCCTGGTATTATTATACCAATATCAACCCTCCACAACATTCTATTTGTCTTTGAAACTGAATCATTTTCGGACGTTACACGTAATAATAATCAGTAATAAATAAAACAAACCTTTGATTTACTTATACGTAATACGTATAAATGTATATTTCAAGAGATGTATAATATATTTAATGATAATTAATCAACACTATACAAATGTAAAGGATTAACAAGTTTTATCCATATACATACATATAACAATAAATACTATTTCATATACCTAACTAAGTTAGTAAAATAAATCATTCTCCGTGATTAATATTAAAATGCAATCGTTGTCCACAGTATTACGAGTATTATAATTATATCATTTTTATTCTTATATGTATTTTATTTAAATCATTGTTATTTTATTTTATTGGTTAACATATAAATAAAAATAGGTACCTATTCAAATTCAGTGGATTTAAAAATAAATATTAAATTTATGAATTTTGAATTATAATCCGACGATATGTATGAAATAGAAAATATAACCATGTGACCACATCAGTGTATATCTGTACAGTGATTGGACGAAGTTTTAAACAGTAGATATTTTCAATAATTTAATATGTGTATTCTTATTTATTTATATTAAGATTAGAATCTTTTTGATGCAATATTTATTGTAAAACATATTTGGAGCGTAATTTTATGTAAACAATTATTTTTCTTCTTAAATATAACATAGTTTATCTAAAGGTAAGTAGTTAGAATGTACAACTTTACGAAAACAGCTTATGTTTAACTTCAATATTTAATATCCAATAATATTTTTAGATTATTTTTTTTTGGAAGATTTTTACCAAGTGTTCTTTATATATTTGGGACAACAATAAATCAACATTAAAAAACAGTTCAGAGAAATTCCATTTTGTACATCGTTTTTATAATGTTAACAATTCGTTACATAAATACAATATTATAACGATTATTCCCGAATAAAAATAAAAAAAATTACAAATGCCATAATATAAATCGTGTGTCATTATTTGATTTCGTCTAACGCGCCAAGTAGGTAAATACACTAAAAAAAAAACAATTCACGTTTATACCATTAATTAGCGTTATCAATCATATTGTGATTTATTACTTATAACAGCTATAGGTTTAAAGGCTTTATCAACTGCTATAGGTAGTTAATTGTATCTTTTCCGGCTATAGTTGACTTACATTACCTACGTATTATACGGACCTGTACCACCTATAGGCTATAATACATAAATTCTGTATTCAGATCAATAGAGTTGATTCATTTTTTAAAGTCTGTATTACATAATTTTCTTTAACTTATTTTTAATTATTATAGAATTCAAAAAAGATTAAAAACACCGATGATAGTATAACTTTTTCTATTTTTAACTGTTATAAATTATTAATAGTATCATAATAATTAATTTATTATTTATTTTTATTATTATTATAAAAATTCATATATTTTATTCCTGATGTTAAAAATATATTTTAATATCAGCATTTGACTAAGTTTAGCTGATCAAATATGAAAAACTTTAAATTAATAAAAAAAAACTTATAATAATAAAATGTTTTTACCCGTAAATATATTTTACTTAAATCATTATGGTGTTTTTGGTTTTGCAGCAATCCACAATTCTTTTGATGAAATGATGCTTATCACGTTAATAAATGCAGTTGAGTAAAATTACTAAATATAAACATTTATTAGAGTGGTATTATAAGACTTGCTAAAATATTCATTACTTGTACGTATATAGTCATATAAGTGGGTAATGTTAAATCGATTAAAAGTTTTACATATTTTTATAATAATAAGCATGTATCAGCACGTGTTAAAATTACCGTTTTTTTTTTTTTATAGAAAACCATTTACTTTACCAAAAAGCTATCTACATTTATGAAAAAGTTGTATAAGGAGGTAGGTAAGCAATTCATTTTTAAAAACAGTGTGGTACTATTATAAAAGTTCCATAAACTTAAATTTCTTTCAGTATTTTATATATCACGCTAACTTAATTTATTGTTATATGGTGAAAAAATACTTTATGAAATTAAAACTTTATAATATGTAACATTATTATCTATAGTTAGTATAATATCTGAACATAACTTTTAGATTATTGTAATAATTTTACTTTTTTTTTTTTTAAAGTATATTAAACTATAGTATTTTGGATGGAGCAATTTATATTAAAATCGTATAGAATACTTAGTTTATTATGATAAACTTACTAGACTTTATGGGACAATAAATTAAAATCATGATTTTGTATTATTGTAAATTCAAGTACTCAAGTATACTATAAATAAATTGGAGGTAGTTTATTGTGTGGATTATAATGTGCATTTAATCTGTAAAACAAACAAACGAGTCAAACTGTTATTTAGAATTAATACGAAAGGTTTTTAAAGGGTTTTAGATGAATTAATATTTTTTAGAGAGTATAATTAAAAAACAAAACGTAGAATAACACTTTTTTAATTTACTAAATGTGTTATTACTAACTACTGGTGCGTATTATGTTATTAAAAATAGACACATGTGTTTCAATCATGCCTAGAAAATAATGAATAGATAGAAATTCATTAGCGTAAACAATATATTAATTTGAAAAACAATGAAAAATGATGTCGTCACTTAAAATCGGGTACCTGTCTGTATTGAACGCGAGTACTTAGTATCTATTAGCTGTTCCCCTATTCCTTTCATTTTTAATGTATATTACATCTGGAAATTTAGGATCGTTTACTACGACTAGTGTAGACACCTACGCTTTGTTTACCTAAACTAATCGCCGAACACATGTTGGCGGTTCTCACGGTTGGCTGTAACACTAAGGATTTCCAATCAATTAATTCTTGAAAAACTCTAATTCCAATTTAACACATTTATGCACATCGCAGCTGTGTACAACAGTGCAAAATATTGTACTATTCGTCACTGTTTTCGCGTTGTACCTATAAAAATTTGATTGTTATTTTGATGTAACCACATCATCATTAACGCTGAACCGTTATTGTTCAACATTTAAACGATTTACAATTCGTAGTACAATAAATCACATCATCAGATGATACATCGTCATTGAAAGACATTCATCGAGTTTTATTTCCCCCAAATATTTTTCTTCGTTCTATATTTCGCATCAGTTTAAGACTTACATATGGTTCTTAATCTGGGGGGGAGTATTTCCCTAAAAAGGCGTGAAAATGTTTAAAAACCCAAAAAAACATAAAAACGTTATTTCTGATTATTACGTTGCCTACAACAATTGAAAGAATACTGCTGGGTTATAAACATCGGTGTGTATTATGTACAATGTCCTATTGCACTGTACTAATATGTATATATAGTAAGTACTTCAGCTATATTCTTAGAATGTTAGATAGTAATAATATTTTTTCTATATAAATAAATTCATTATATAACCAACATAAGTATGACGTGTCTAAATATATATAATTCAATCGTATAACGGCGAAAGGGGCATAGCCTCATAAAATAGTATTAAATTGGACACAATCCTCAAAAAGTTGATATACCTATATACTTTATAAAAATGGTATAACTGTAAAAGTGTATGTAAATTCGTAAGAATTTTATTTCAGAAAATTCTTTGAAATGTACCTTAGATCAGAAATGCATTAAAAAAATTATAATTTATATTGACAATTCACATATTGACTTAATAGTATTATGTTGTTAATATTTAATTGAATTTACTGTTATAATGTAATGGAATTACTAATATTGCACGGACAAAAATATTGTATTAGAATAGCAAACATTATTTTGTTGATTTCGAAAATATATTATACAAGCTTAACTCGAGTTAAACACGTACTTAACGTACTTAATCGTTATATAATATTACTGTTGTACAAAATATTGCTATTTAACGTTGTGAAAAATCGCTGAATGGCATTAATTGTTTAATAATACAAAAATCCAATACCTTCCATAAGACAATAGCTGTAGAATTTAGTGAGCTGAGCTTCAAGAATCATTTTTGCTTTTTCCATTGAACAATGTTTGAATTGTGTTTAGTGTCTATTAGTACACGGTCGATTTGTCATGTGCATCCCCTCTCGGCAAGATTGTTTGCGAGATTCATAGGTACACTCGTATACTTACATGCCTGCCACAGTAAACCACGACTATTGGTATATGTATTGTGAAATTGATAAGCGCGATAATTCCATATTGGTTGTTTTCTAACACATTATATTCGTAACTTTCTTTTTAAACAGTTGACTTACGTTTAGGGTTTTGTGATTTATCAAAGATAAAATAAAATAAAAACCAATCATCGTTAATAAACCACATAACAAACACGTAGCTCTTACAGTCTAATCAAAATATGAAAATCATTTACACTGCAGTAGAAAATTCGCTTTTCGTTATGCATATCGACCGCTGAGTTGTCACAGTCAGCGATTGCCACAGACTTCAAAAAGCTCGCCGTCCTGATTGCAGTTTTAACGGTGACATTATTTCTTTGACATGTCTAGCCATCATAGACGAGATTATTAATTAAAATTTATAATAAACTGTTGCATAGCTAATAGCACAGTCATATAACTAATTTATTAGTATAGTATTTAACTATTTAAGTACCTATAGTACCGTCATATTTATTATTTATTGAGAATGTTTAAATTAAAAATTTTAGATAAGTCGTTCAAGTTTATATAAGCGATTATAAATTAACTATAAATTACTTCGAACTTATAACAATAACTTATTATAAATCTATTTTTGAATATAATTATCCGAATTTAAGTATATTGTACACAATTCTACATTAAAATACACAAATACAGTTGCATAGAAAAATATGATTTGACTATAGTTCGAATATTATTAAATGCCACAAGATTTCGAAATATATCTATATAAATATTGATTTAGACGTGTATGTAGATTTTATGTACCTCAGTGGTAAATTGATTTTTCTCCGATAAATATTTAGAGATAAATTCTAAATTTGTTGGTATAAATTACTATAAATTACAATTAATAATAATAAAAAAAAAAGTAAAAAATTAATTAATTTACTAACGATGATGTGAGGGTAACGTTATCCTGACACCACAGTGGGATAATTGATTCTTTTCTAGTAAATATTTTTTACGAATTCTGAACGAGGTAGTAAAATTAATACAAATCAAAATACAATAATTAATGGTAAATTAAAAAAAATTAGGCAATGTGAGCCACTTATGCTAAATTATAAAAATATTTACAAAGGTATTTTTTTAAGAAAGACCACAAAATTTATTTAAAATGTTCGCAATTACTATTTTTAATATCGTCTATTACCATTTAATAGATCATATAACATAATACATGTGGTTAAAATATAATAAATAATATATTTATATTAAATTAATTTATATTTGTATTTATTTGAAAAATAAAAATTTATTTTAAATTATGTTAATATTGCATTATAAAATTACATATTATGTTAAAAAGGTTACTTATCTAACTGCAGTTAGATATTATAGGCACACTATCAATTGTAAAAGATACATACAAAATATAAATTTAATTATTTTATTTTATTTTGCTGTTATCCTTTATTATATTTTTAAATATGCTAATATTTTACATGTTATTCCAAATTGTTAATATTTGTTTATTTATAGTATTATAATTATTCGAGAAAAAATATTTTCAATAAGCGACAGTAAATATTTAATTAAAGCGTTAAACAATATAATAATTTATTTCAAAGGTAAAATGTTACTCACGTATAGCCATTATAATATATATATTTATTTCTTTAGTTATATTTTACAAACAAAAAACTATAATCATTTATGCATATTTAAGTAGAAATGTAATTTACTCAGATATTAAGCAAAAAATAATATAAAATTGGATTTGGTTAAAAATTTAATTTGTATATTTAATATAGAATGCAAGGTTATTATGGTAAAGGCAAAGTATAACAAGATTCAAAATATAGTGGCATATTGCAGTAGTTAATGGATATAATTAAAATGAAAATAAATTTTAAAAGTTTCAAGTGCTCTAAGTTTTGAAGAGTAGATTTTGATAGTCCATTTCTCAATAGAAAACAAACGCATTGAAGTTATACGTACCTGCCTACATAAAGTTTAACAGATACAAAAAGAAAAAAATCACGAGTTGTTTTCCACTTTAAACTTCACACAAAAACAGAAGATGATGCGATACCCGGAATAAAACTTTTTTTTTGCTATTAAAAATATATATATACATATAATAACGAAGTAATATCATGTAAGTATTTTTAACATTATAAATAGAGAGTACTATATAATATTAAAATATGGTATACGGCGTACTATAATATGGAATATCTTATATTTTTAAAATTATTTTAAGATTAAAAGTACATCGTACGCTCGTACTTAATTCAATTGAAAAAGTCAAATGTATATTAAAAAATATTAAACATAAAAAAAAATGTTAAAACGATTTGAAAAAATATATTTATATAATTTAGTTCGTTATAATCTTATAGAACACAACTACCTACTGTTCAACTAAAACGTAGAAAAAGTTTACTGTTAAAATATAATGATATAATATGAAACAATTAACAATATAATTTCAATCACTAACAATTAAGTTTTCAAAAGATTTTATCTTCAAATAAACATCACACTCGCATGATCGTCGACATAAACATCTAAACCCACCATGTGCTCGTTGACCTGTTTTTGAACTTCCAAATAAAGTACCTAAGCAAATTTATGTAAACCTTTATTTTACTTAAAATTCATGAGATATTATGTGACTTATAATACAAGTATTTAGTATTAAAAGTTGGTAATATAAATACTTCTATGTTAATTTATAATTGATTTTTGGAAAAACAAAGTCATATTCTATATTACACAACTTCCTCCTGTCTCTAAAACATCGATCGTTACCAAATCTATGTATTGTCTATACCTAGAATTGTTTAGTTTTTTTTTTTTAGTTTGGTACAAATGGTACCCAGTCAAATAAATAATATTTGTATTAATAATAAAAATTAAAAAAAAAAAACAGTATCAAGTTTATTTGAGTCATAAGTTATTTATAATAAAATCTTTATAAATCGTAAATAAAATGATAAATATACATTTCTAATATTCTGTTTTATAACAGTTATTTACACTTTAATAACACTTACAAAAAAAATCATATAAACAAATAGGTATTTTCAACTTCATATTTTTTAAATAGTTTATTTTTCAATTAATCATTGCGTTGATTTTTTATAAAAATGCCTAAGTGTTTCACCAATAACTTTTGTTTCGTAAAATATTTATTTAATATTATAGGTTAACTGTTTTCTTAAATTCGTTGCTAACTACTCAATTTAAATGCATCGTAAGTGTATAATACTAATTCTTAGACAATCTCTTTCAACAGAAAACATAAAAAGTATATAAACAATCTGTGAATTTAATAACTCTTTATTGCCCGATTAAAAATTGATTCATGCAATTAATGTAATATCTCAGAAAACGCCAATTATATTTTTGGTAAGTAAACATATTCCTATTGGAGATTAAATACCAATTATTTTGTAATATCATGGTTGATGAAATTGTGACGTGAATCCATACTAGGTATGTGATATTTTCATTTTTTAAGTTTGTTTATCGACACTACAACATAATACGTGTCCCTTGTTCGATATTGCATGATCAGTAAAAGTATTTTAATTTTTTTTTGAGCTACTAGTCTAATCCCTTTCTCAACATAAATTTACAGACTTTAAAATACGATAACCTACATTCCATGTAATTTAAATGTGACATTTTATATGCAATGTTGACTGAATATATTTTTAAAGTTCCGTACATATAAATATACATAAATTTAACTTCTTAATATTTCCTATTCTTTTTATTTTTAAATGTTTGATGTTTTGTTTTAAAAAAAACAAATAGTGTTCGAAATCGCTTTTTTATTACAATAATAAATTAATAATTCATCATCGATATCCTTATATGTTACTATTTTTCAATTTATAACGTAACTTACCACTTACGTACCTAACTATAATGTTTAATGATATATTATGTATGTATCACGTAGAGTATTATTGTGATACACACCACATGGACAAGTATCTTTCTACGATTTTGCGTTTAATAGGTGTTTACTTATTACAAGCCGAAATTAAATGCTAAATGTAGTATAAGCGTCGCCTCTGGGAGAATTCTTAGCGAAGTATTATTTTTTATAAATTATCAATTCCCTGCCCGACCACATTCCAAAAATAATGATATATTATAATGTTATTTTCTATAAATCTCAACCTTCGGCTGTGGGTGAGTTACGGTCCAACGTGTGGTTTACGATGTTGGAGAACGGTAAATTCCAGTCCGATAATATTTTAGCATTAGGTTAGTAGCGACCCGAGTAATTATCATTACTTATATATGTATCTGGCAGATGTGGTGGTGGCTATATAGCGATAAACGATATAAGTACGAAATGTTTGATACGTGTGGGCAGTTATATATTTATAACATCTCAGCTTAATTATATAGGCTGTATAGATAAAGATATATGTATAGATTATTATGTTATATTATTATTATTAATTTTATATGAATATTTATTGAATACTTGGAAAATACGTAATATTAATAATTCATTTAGTAAATTACGTTCAATACTTTTTCCAATATATATAAATATTATGATGTGTATATACTATGTATGTAATGTATACATTATTGTGTGACCGCAACTCGTACACACTTCCCATAAGCTAAACCTAAGCCACAGTTCATACGTCCTTTTAAAAATCCCGGGCCGCCATTCGTACTTTATTGGATTGGGCCACAATTCACCAACACCGCAAACTTCAAAGGAGGAAATATTTTTAGCGACTATTTTAGTGTTGTCTGTTAAGTGACTTTTAAAAATTATTGTTGTCCTAAGGGTAGCGTGGAAGAACTTTTTCAGTCAGTTATCATTATTTCGTAAATGAAAAACTGGTCACTCTTTAATGGTACAGGTTGTGTAAGAAGAACATAAAAGTTTCGATAATTTACTGTTATAGAAACTCCTTCCTTGCGTACCACATTATTGAAGATTATTGCAGTTTAGCGACTTTCGACATCCTTATTGAAAACTTAGTCACTGACTTAAAAAACCCACACACACAAACCACAAAATTGCAATTATACTTTCTAGTACACGCATTCTATAGGTATGGTGTTTTCATTATTAATATCAAATATACGATGTTAGTGAGCTAAAAATCATTTGAAAAATGCATTACTCTATCTATAACGATTAATTGTAACTCTGCAGTCACTTGTGTGTTGACATTTGTAATAAAAATCTTATTTCAATTAATAAATGTCCAAAATGATTTTTAGATCCCTTTCAGAAACTTAAACAATCATTAAGTTTTCCAAAATATTATTATTATGTCATAGTAAGAAAAATATATATGATCTTAAATTAAGAAACAGTGATAATATCAAAGATTATTTATTGAAGTGTATATACTTCGAAACTAAGTTTCCGTAAACACGGAAAAATAACTTTGAAAAAATAATCAAAGTATATTGTTGTGTCTGAGAGCGGTACTGCATCTTAATATCGATTTAATAATCACATTTTAGGTATGAGGGAAATGTAATTATACGCATATCGAATAAATTTACAAACAAAATCGTATGTTTATACGAAGTAATGTTTGACTTTATTATTGAAAATGTTTTCTAACATATTAAAATAAAATACTGATTAGGTAATATATTTTCTGTTAAATCTGCAGTGAAGTAAAACAGGTTCATACTACATAATATATATATTATAAAGTGTAAAATATATACCTAAGACCATAATCATATAATGGAATGTATAATCCAATATAGAACATATCAAATTAACATTAAATATACAGTTAAATCACTTGTATTTCCGTGAATAATTTGTTTAACAACTTCATAGTACTATATGAGGTCTGTAGTACAACGACGTACCTACCTAATATTATATTCGTACCTGTAATCACGTTCGTAACACGTACATCGTACGGTTATAATTCTCCAGAAGCCGAAACCATTTACACGATCAAGATAATAAGAATGAGTGAGAGGTAGAGAAACTCAAACACACACACGAGCAGACAAGAGACTTTGAAAGATAACTTATTAAAATGGACTTTGTTGACAGTAATTAATACAATTATGTGTAATACAGTTTTACTTACATATATGAGTACCTGCCAGTACACATGATAGGTACTGCACAATGATTTAA
Organism: Rhopalosiphum padi; assembly: GCF_020882245.1. NCBI lineage: Eukaryota > Metazoa > Arthropoda > Insecta > Hemiptera > Aphididae > Rhopalosiphum > Rhopalosiphum padi. Next base: position 63,543,064 of record NC_083597.1, on the reverse strand, counting down.
TTCAATTGTGCTTATTCCTATTAAGTGTTTGCTTCGACGTGTGATATTTATTTTTAATTACAATCACGCGACCAATTCGTAATCAAAGGTTTTATAATGAAAAAAATAAAATAAAAACATAATAATGGTGATATAATAATAGACTTTTTTTGCTGTCATAATATTTGAGAATGAAACGTGATCAGTTTTAAAACCAACGACTTATTTTTATAGGACACTTATGACATTTATGCGATATACCCATTACCTTAACTCAAATTAACCATTAAGTAATATATAATCCATTTTAACCAAACATTGTAAAATAAAGTATAAAGATATGTAATAGCATTGTGGTGTTTGAAATATAATAAACATATCATTCACTTGTATTGTTATCGCATTTTACAGAGAATTCTATTGTACTTAGAGTACCTATAATATGAATTAGTTATAATAGACATAATGTAGATTAACGTTATATTTGTATAATATTATACAAAGACAATTATTTATTTTTTCAATTTGTACCATTTTTTATTGTAGAACTTTTTAAAAACGTAATTACCTTTATATAATATAATAAATGATTGCATTTTTTGCAATATTTTAATCAATCTTTAAGGTAAACGAATAAATTCATTAGTTAGGATACAATAAAATGAATAATGTTAATTAAATAAAAAGCTAATAGTGACAACAAGTCTTGAACATTACGACGTCATTTTTATGAGACAGTGGCCACTTAGTATAAGAGTGAAGTGAACGATAAAAAAATCTATAAAAATATGATTTACTTCCTAAAAGATGTGGTAAAATAAAGTATCTTATAATAAAAACCATCAACAATAATGATATTATACCTTTATATGTGCACAATGCACATGTATATATAAATATACACCTCACGGCTCTATGGAATATTACCATTTCCTTTAGTTTTTCTATGAAAATATTTATCTGCGCCACTAAAAATAACATTCAGTCATAATATTTTTAACGAATGTAATAAATAAAATACATTTTAATTCATTTTATTCGTGGTGTGATGACACTGGTTGCCGTTACTGATAAAATTGCTTATTAGTAAATTTTATTATTGAATATTTTTTTCATTTTTGTTATTTTAAAATTGTTTCACTTCACAGTCTGTCCATACATTTATAAGTATCGAATAATATGTAACTGTGATAATAACACAATGATGTGTACAAAAAAAAAGATACGGTTTACAGAATGTAAAAACTCCATTGAAAGATTTTTGTCGAACATTTGTTCAAAACTTAAATAATTATGTTAATAGTATTTGTGATTCATGTACAATATCGAAATTCCAGAAAAACTGATAATTAATACGATATTAAGTATATACATTTATAGGAAAATAATAAAATGTATACCAATACATACTCGTAAAAGTAAATCCTAAACATATCAAAACCAATATCAATAAATCAGATGATATATTAGTAGCTTATAAATAATATAATTTATAACAAATAAAGGTAAAAATATTCATTGGTACATATTTTTTATTTGGTAAGTATTACAGTAGGAACATAGTTTTACCAATGAAAAGTAGGAAACATATTTGGATATAATGTAGTCAATAGGAAAAAAATATCTAAGTAAAATAAAATTTAAGTACCCATTCATTTTTAAATATAAGAATAATAAAATTTAAATCCAAAAACTTAATTTAATATGTTTTTGAAATGAGTATGAATATATTATTGTTTATTACTTGAACAATTTTTGTACATTATAAAACAGATAAAAATTAGCTCTAGATATGGCAATTGAAAGTTTTTCTTATTAAATCATAATTGTTTATACATTTTTATCATCGCATTTGAAAAATTATCATTATTTTCTTATGAATAAAGAAATTAATTTGTAAACCTTATTACTGCTTTGTTTTTGGAGATTTTATAAAGAATACAGAATATTTTATTTATAATATTTGTAAATAATTGCTAAATTACATTTTAAAACATCATTTCAATTAAGAACAAAATGAATAAAATTTATTTTGTGTTTTAAATTTAAGATTTATATAAATTACAACAATCTCAAATGAAAATTATCATATATAACTTATATTAGAATTCCTTTTTACAATATCTTATACAATTTTAATTTTCCAATAAGATGTTAAATTATGAAATGTTTTTGATGAACATTTATTGAATATCCTAAATCTGAAAATCTAATACTCATAAACTATAAAACACTTATTTTGAGCATATTGTATGAAGATTTGATCTAATATAACTAAAAATGTATAAAATATAGTGCATTGGTTACACAGTGCATAATATCTTAAAACAGTAATATAACTGTAATTAAATGTAAACAATTAAAACCTAATTGTTATTTAATAAAAAATGTCGAATGTTTATTTTTAGTTTATGAATTTAAAAATAAATAACTACGTGTTTCAGTGTAAAATTAAAACAAGTAGCGTAATATATGTATTTCGAAACTTGCTCGTTTATTTTATACATTTTACATTATTACAACAAAAAATATAATATTATTATATTGATTACACATAAATATATTAATAAAATAAATATGTAATAAAATATTTTTATTTTTATTTTTATCAGAAATTCGATATTTATTCGTGTTTAATTAATCAATCTAATTATTGATAAACCTAAGTTTGAAAATGATTTCTATATTTAACAATTTACAGATAATAAACATATACATAATTATACTCAAATATTCCGATTTAATATGATTAAATTTTTAATAAAATAGAATAAAATAACATTACGTTCTAAATAGCTAATGATAAACAAAATTGTTTTTATTTTTAAATCTAACAAACATGTTCAAAAAAATAGAATTGCAGATTTCATAACTATTAGTTTTATATCATCATGTTTATAATAAATCATATAATCGTATATTATAGTTAAACATTAAATTCCAACCCTCATTTTTGATCTGTTTACTTTATTTTTTATTCTTATGTTTGTTACATTGTTCTGGTATTTTGTAAGATATAAGTTGTATTACTAAGTTTTTTTTTCAATAATTAAGTTATTATAATACGGCGTCTTGAATAGGCAATTCAGCTACACAACAATAGTGATGTCGGGAATACAATTAATTGATAAATTGATAGAAAAATAATATAATATTGAACAGTTACTTTACTATAAATGGGGTTATATGGTGTATTATAAATTTTAATATATGGTATCTACTCAATATTATTTATTAAATATTAGTATATTATCATTCACGTTCTTCAATATCGATTACCAAAGGTGCTTTGTTGAAGATTTTGAATAAAAATTTTAAGTTTTCCAATTTAATTTTAATTCTATAAGATGTTCATAAGAAGAATAAAGTACAATCAAAAACTCTTAATAGTATAGATATTTTCATGAAAGTTTCAAGGGTGGCAAGTATAAGGATGCTAACGGATGTTCTGACGCTAATATCAACTAAAAATAAATATGTTAATATTTTAAAACATTTTGTAAACATTGTGTTATTTTTTTTCTTGATGTGGTTAAATTTGGATAGAGATATAGTTTGAAACATGTGTTTTATTATTGTTCATAGGACATTCAACAAACAAAATAAAAAACGAAAATTCTAACAAATAATTAATTACTATAGTATTATATCATAAATCAAGCCAGATAATATGCAGATTTTTTTATCTTTCCTTCGTCAAAAGTAATTAAAAATGTTTGCAGTTTTTTACTAACCAAACTTATAATTACGTGCGTATTTACAATTGCTCAAAAAGTTTTTGTATACCAAAACAGTATATAATAAAGGTTTAGAATAATCATATTTATTATTATTTAACCAACGAATTATAATTTCTTGTTTAATAAAATATTAAAAACACCAAACAAAACTTTCTATGTATATAATTTATTATTTGGTTGTATTAAATTTCATCATTCGTTCCATATAATTAATATTCATATTTATTACACTTTTATCTAAACTATTTTTTTTATCTTACCTAACATTGTCTTCGAAAATAAGTTAGCCTAGCTGAGCTTGCTTCGTATATCTCAGATATTTTTTTTCGATAATATCACTGCAACGCGGTCCTAAACTAATTCTGCCAATTAAGCGAAGTGTTTGATGGACTATGCGTTATTAAACCCCGAATACGTGCGGCTGCGCATAGGTATAAGTAATATAATATATCTAGAATGATAAATATAATATTAAATGGTACTTATTTTTTTCCCCCGTCAAATTATGTACCATAGTATATTAATAATCACGAAATTATTTGTGTGGTACAAATGAGATCGTCTCATCGATAATTTTTGCTTTTAAAAATAGGTGGAAAAATTCAAATGTTGTAAGTTCTGTAGATATCAATCATAATAAGTCATTCTATCCGGGTAAGCCGGTGAATATTTCGATGACAGGATTAAATTGTGCGGTGATCGGTTACGGTAAACAAGCAACTTCGAAAACCCGCTGCAGAATATTATAATAATAATATGTAGAATGTCGGTCACGACCGCTAATACTTATTACTGCGTTACCGGTCACGGGGTCGTCAATCAATTAACATTTTAAAGTCAAACAAAAGGGCAAATCTTCGCATTTCACTTATCCCAATATGAAATTTGTGAGTAAAACGCGGTAAACCACTGATTTTTCCTTAACTTGCCGTAATTTTCCGAGAAGCAAACATTTTAAAACCCAAATTGTGATACTGCCATGTGCATATTATAATGAATGAGATGTTTCAAAGTTTTTTTTCTCAGTACATTTTTTTAATTAATAAATATTACAAGAATACTATAAATGAAGAATGGTAATAATATCCAAGAAGTCTGCTAGATTGAAACCTGGAACGTCAAAACTATAGCCGTAACGATTATAATTACTATTTTTAGATTATATATAATGCATTGAATGCAGTGGTGGATTTAGCGTCAGGCAAAGTAGACAGTTGACTAGGGCGGAAATTTTAGGCCAATATTTTATTGGGAATACTAGCTTTTTTTTTATTTTATTATGTAGGGTGATTACTCTGAAAGATGGCAAATAAAAATGTTTAATATTTAAATATAACATATTATTCTTGTTAATATAATTATCATTTCTTCTTTATTTTACAATATACATAACAATAAACGTCCAAGTAAATTATCGATCGGCTACCAGAAAGTATATATATTATCTAATTATTAAACATAGATAACATATTTCGTTATTTTGTTTTTTTTTACTAATTCGTAAAAATTATTAATAATCGGTCGAGGATCGTTCGATCGCACGACGTACATACTACACGCACAATACATTCATAGGTATATGATATATTTTATACGAATACGGGTGATGATCAGTTTGTATTGGAACAATAATCTAATTATTAACCAGTCACTGTGAATATTTGTATATAATATATTCGTACATACTAAAAGCAAGATGCAAACAAATTAAATAGTTTATTTTTTTACATTATTATTATTATGTTGTATAATAAAAAGTATGAATTTTTAAGTTTGATTATTTGTTATTGTTTTTTATAATAATATAATTTAAATTTGATTGAACACGTTATTTTTTTGAAGGAACTTAATTATATCTATATAATAATTATATTTAATTAGTAGAGCAAATTTATTCAAAAACATAGTGATATATTATATTTTAATAAAAATATTGTATTGGTACTATTTACTTGATTAGAACAATTTATTAACATAACCAATAGTTATTGTTTAGTATCAGTATTTATTATTTATTTTTTTAGTAGTATGTTAAATAAGTATATAATAATATATTTTATCGTTAATAAGTTTAATGGGGCGCAAAATAAAATTTTCAAGGGGTGGCAATTGTATAAATCCGTCTCTGATTGAATGTCCTTTATATTCGTAGCGAGAAACACAAATCTGAGTGTGAAACTTTTAACTATTAATCATTATTGTTGAAAACAAAACTGAAAGCGTTGACGAATGATAATAGTATTACAATGAATTGACAAAATAAAATTTATTAATAATTACTTTTGAAATACTGAAAATAATAATACCTTTAATTACCTTTAAAATCCGGACAAAAAAGAAATCGTCTACAATATTTAAATAGTTTTAGATTCTGAGTCGAGCGATGAACATATTGATTTTTACATTGATACATTTTTAGTGTGTATACATAACAAATAGAAGAAAATATGCTTCGATTTTTAACTTTGAGTGTGGTTTCTGATAACAATACATTTATTGTTGAGGGTTAAACAAATATTCACAATATTTTTCAAAATAATCATAAAAAGGAAGTTAGTCAACAATTTGAAAGCTGAATACAATATTCCTCATGAGTTTGTATTATAACCATTTAAAAATATTAACAATCTGAGCACATTTTTTTATAAGCATTAGAAGTTCCACATTAACAAAATTATTGCGGAAATTTGCAAATAATTTTGTAGTTAAAAACTGCTTAGATTTTATACCAAAGGGAGCACGATTTGTATTAATATTTTTTGTTGCGTTTATAGTTTGTATTTTATTTTATCAGGAGACGTAATTTATTAAGTCTAAAAGATTATATTTTAATTTTAATGTGAGTTTCACATGTGAATCTTTTATCTAGATACATCCTAAGATATTTTACAGATTGTTCAATTTGTAGTTGTATGTTGTTTATATAGACATCAGTAACATACAACTACACATTGTGGGTGTGAACTTCTGAATATGACATTCTATATCTATATGATATATTATGGTTTATGTTACACTTTAACGTATTAGATAATAATATATAAATAACACTGAATAGTGACATCGCGAACTTGCACACACGTAATTAATGCTTTTTACTACTCTATTTTATTAAATTATTATTTATTACTATTATAGTTAAATGATAACTGGTAATCGTCGCAATATTTTTGTTATAAGAACGATCTTAAAAATGTTTGTTAATGATAACTTACTGTAACCTGTATTATGGTTGTAGATAGGAGATGTTTCCCATAATTTTGATCAAAATATAGTGTTCATTTATTAATCGGTTTTTATAGCCGGGTCGTCGACCATATACTTACCATAATTATCAGGCGTCGTTTAATTTTTTTTCTTGTTCGGATTTATGTATATTACTATACAAGGGCGAAAAAAACAGGATTTTGTACACGTGGAACAAAAAATTAAGGTATGTAAGTTAACGGGAAAAAAGAGTAAAATCAATAAAATTATATCATAAGCATTGATATAATTAAATAAATTAAGGTAATATTTTATTTGATTCAATTATTTCAAACTCAGAAAGTCAAATGGAAAAAAAACTTGGAACTAAGAGAAATTATTTGTTAATATAATAATAATAAGTATATACATATTTTAATAATATGGACCGATTATTATACAGTACCAGGCACGTACTTTTATCGATTCGTTGCGTCACAACAATAATAATTTTAATATCTAACAATAATAATTAGAGGGAAAATACTGAAAAAAAATGTAGCTGGACGGTACACATTATACTTCATTTTATATAATTACCGTTTTTAATCACAACATATCCCTTTGATTTTAATGCAAAGGCGAGTCCCATCACGGGAGCAATTCGCGTGGACATGATTCTACTCGGTAGTATTTTAGGGGCGAACGATAAAAAAAAAAATAATAATAAAAACAGTACACCGGTCATTCCAGACCTATATGTGGTCAGTGGGGAGAAATAATTGTGGTAATTTCAATTAATTTATTGGAATACATGGAAAACCACGCTTGTTATTTTATTGGTGAGGTAGGAGAAAAGTATATGATCATTTAAGGTCCGGTACGTTTTCAATTATAATTCAGGAGTTATACACTATAAGTTGAAGGTTGTTGCACAGAGTTTCAGTTGCGGGAAACCGTTTATCCCCTTAGTTTTGGTCTCGTTTTGTGGCGTCGTAATAGTTGAGCGCATTTCATGTAAATTTGTATACGTGATATTACAATCACGCAAGAATAATAAATAATGATAAATAACAATTACATTAAAATATGGCTAATTACGTTTTATTTTTATCGTCAGTCCAATTCAACCCCTATTAAAAAAAAACTATAAAATAAAATAAAAATCGTACCATACATTTAGTCAAACTTGTATAGTGTATGGAGAGGCCAAGTCTTAAAAAATTGTTTTAAATAATTTGAACGCATATGAATAAGCCACATCAGTGGTTCCCAAAGTGTGCACCATTGAATATTATCTGGACTGATATAATATAATACATTTAGAATCAAAAGATAATGTCGCGTTGGTTACCTCGCGTAGTCATGTTTTCACTAAGAGGGAAGAACACTTAAGGAAAAACGTAAGTAGTTCAAAAACTGCGTAGCGATTTGAAAATCATTTGGAATCATTGATCCACGGCTTTTTAACAGTAAAGTAGTTATTGGTTAGTTTCTGAAATAGGGACTGCCGTTATTTTTTTATATTCCGAGTGGAGATGTGGTATTGATTTTACAATGATGTGTGTTTTTTTTCTATTTTTGTATCTGTCATCACCTTTTGGGGCAGAAAAAATCCTTCGATTCTTAACTTTAAGGGTGGTTTTTAGTAGCAAATTGTATTTAGTTAGTACTCTGGACTACAATATTCCTTTTTTTGTTACTATAATATTAGCAGTGACTTAAAATTTATACGTATATTATTAATTTTACTATACTATTACTTTCAAAATATGTAGATTAATTTATAGATAATGACTATGTATACTATAAACTTATTTACACTGTTAAACGGTAAATTATAGTATTGACTCAAAGGTTAATAAACAATAATATAATATTGTAGGTTATGTTTATTATTATAAAAATGAAATGTTTCGGTGAAAATTAAACCAACCCACCGTAATATTAATAGTAAAATAATAGTAAATAAATCGCAATATTAATAAAAAAAAAAAAAAAAAGATCTATAATAATATAAGCTTAAAAATTGTCTTCGCTCGGAATCGTTTTTTGTATACAGCAACTATATAATATTGAATTCAAAACTAATACATCTATTGTAGTAATACCCGCTAATAAACACCTACTAACTGTACTGTATTGTAGAACGGTACCCACTTGTATACATCCACCGAATGGCGAATAGTATTGGAATACCGTGTCCGTGTGTGGTGTGTGTATAAATTTAAACTACGTACATTGCTAAACTAATTTACCGAACTATTGATTTGTGGTGGTATTAAACAGTAGATATACCTACGACTATTTAGCGTGTCTACATCTGTTTGAATAATAGTTGTTTTACCGTCGTCCGCGGTCGTTGCCTCGGGTAGCTACAATAGCTACAAGGCAGTCGTGATTTCCGTGGAATCCAAGACCGTGTAAGCGCAAGTAACGATTTTGTTTATGTTATGAAGAGCTTAAGCTACCTAACCCGTTTATATTTATTGTTGTGTATGATAAACAGACATTACGACCCTGGTGATTTTTCATGGATATTAAAGAACTAAGTTATCTGCCCGCAATATTTCAGGTAAAACTGGAAACCAGTAGACTTTTATCTCTGCGGAATTGGGCATTTGATATTTCTGTGACTAAAAGGTTATTCGATTATAACACTATTTATTTTGATTGTATTTATGTACTATTCACATTAATATAAACACTTAATAACCTTACCTAACCTAAACAATTATACTAAAAAGTCAAATTCACGTCATACAATTGTGTACAGTACCACATCAGTTTAGGTACACCATCGCCATATAATACATATTTGTATACGTATTTACGTCCTGTGAATAATATGAAGATGAAGTGCACTTTATAAATAGCGACGAGTGTAATATTCACTGTGTAGTTCAAACTAATGCCATTTATTTCGACAACACTTAATTGTTCAATAATATGCGACGTAGACGCTTCAAGTTTAGAGTATAATAGCTAGTAATGCTAGTATACAAGTATTATATCTATACAACAAGGAGCTGAAAGAACTAATAAATAGAAGAAATATAATAGCTGGAAACTATAGAGTTTCAAATATTTGACACCATAAGATAGTATATAATTTGTCTGTACCCTTTTCACATTTTTCTGTGTGTAATTTTTAAGAAGGGTCTAAGGTAATTATGAGATTTATCTTAATCAAATTTCTCCCGCTGTCGTGAGGCTTTCGACCTTATAAATAGATTAATTATATTAAACTTGAACTGAAGTACGAAATCGTATTTGTGTAGTGATTATATAAACGTTAGTTAATAACATAATAAGACGTAATAACCTCAATAAAGTCTTACTCATTATTGAAAGTGAAATAAAGCATAAATTAAAGTGATGTACAGTTCCTAAAATTTTTCCGGATGAATTGCTATTACTTCTACATAGGCACGAATCTGGGAGGATATGAAGGGCTTTAGCGCCTCTCCCTCTTTAGACATTTTATATACAATTGGACTCACTTTAGGACCAGCTTATTTGAGACTATACATCAAGTGAGTCAATAATTCAAAAGTATATACCAACATTTAAAAAATGTTATTCAATTTAAAATACATTGATTTTCAGATGTCTTTACTCAAAACTGCTTGCAAATGATCTATACTATTTATACAGTAGTTATTTCTAATATTTTTTATTATTTTTAATGGACTATAAAAAGTAATGTAAATTATTTTTTCAGATTGTTTTATAAATATTTAGGTATACACCGTTTACCATTTGTTTTAAAATCTAATAAAATAACAAAAATTACTCTAATTTTTTGTATTTTTTCTTTAAATTTTCTTAGTATAACATACATATCTGTTTTACTATATTTACTGTTTTACTTACTTTAAATTTATAGTATCTTTTATTGATTTTTAAAATAGTAATACTATATAATACTTAAGTAAGTAATTTTATTTTTTGTGAGATAGTAATATAAAGTATAGTATTTATGTGAAATCCAGAGTGAAGAACAAATAAAAGTGTTGCACGCGAAAAATAAAATATTTTTTTTCTTATGAGTTAGCGTTTGGATGATAAAATTCTAACAACAAAATAGGTACAAATAATAATTATATAATCATATTAATTGTTTTATAATTATTATTAATGATTAATTAAATTAGATTTAACATCATCGAATATAATCATTAATAATATTTTTTATTTTATGGCTTTGTTTTCAATGACGTATTCATCTTATAGCCAATGGAGTGATTTTGCTAAAAAAAAATTAATAACAAGTCTTATTAAAGTATTTTTTATCTATAAATTATTATTTTAAAGAAAAATTGACTATTGTGACTATAAGTTATATTAATAGTATTATTAAACTTAATTCAGTTTTCTAATTTTTTTTTTTTTGTAGTTTGTACAATAGATAATTAAAATAAATTTCTTTAATATGGTATGAATTATACATACATAGTTGTATCAGCTGTTGTTTAAAAATAAAATTAATTATATACAATTGTATGACTGAGAAAATGAATGATTTTCCTAAGCAACGAAGTAACCACAATATATATATGCATCATACACAATATTTTTTTCGTTTTAAAATAACGACAAGGGATGCTCTGATCAAAAATTCTATAAGCATATATTATCACCTAACCAACATATCCTAACCTTTTTTTTTCGTTTTAAAACCGACGACGCCGTGAGAACAGCTTTCACATTACTTCCGCATCACCAACATCGTTTATTATGCAAACAATACATCCATAATATTCTCAAGAGGACACAAGGGTGTTCTATACATTTAAATGCTGTTTTTGTCGGGAGATCGCCGAGCAGTTATATTTCATTCTTTCAAAACATTAACCTAACCTAACCTAACCTAACTTGTGGTATTATAAAAAAACACTGTATAATATTAATTTAAAACTGTATATAGCTTAAACATGTGATATGTAATTAAAATAATATCATTATTTATTGATTATTCTATAATTTTTAATAAGAATATTTAAAAATATATATGAATATAAAATATTTAGTATCAGCCCCTTGCATCCCAACGGCACTAGTGCTTCCTAGTGGTTGGTATGGTCGTCAAACATTATTATTAAATGAGTTATCCTATCTATTCTATAGCCAATGGTCATACTCTTAGTCTGATAGTTAAAAACTATACTAAATTATATTTAGATTTAGATAATTATACAAGAACACTAATACTATATAATAATAATACTATATAAATAATATTTTATATAGTAATTTGTTGAAAGCAATTTAAGTTCTGTTTTACATTAATAACAGCTGTTAAGTATACATAACTGTGATCCGTTGAGAAATCGGTACGGTTTGATACGGTTTTAGCATAAACGTCAGGAGTGAGCAAATGATAATACTGATATTGTTTGAAAATAATAAACAAGTACAACATTTTCATATTTATATGTGATTGAAAGTATCAAAAAACTAAAAAAAAATTACGAATATTTTTCGACAAATCAGTAAATTACTGTAGTATAATAATAAACACTGGCCCGCGTTTAATCAATATAATAATATACAAATATATTTTCTCTATATGTAATTAGAATATCAAAACCGTATAAAATACAATGTGTGTCTACTATATGTGCGTTATGCGAGGGGGAGAATTGTAATAATGTATTATAGTAATTGGTGGCCACAGTTTAATATAATGCTGGCTTCGTTATTCTATTCATATAATATTATAGTATTACATATATTTACATAATTTCTTTCAAACCTTTTGAAACACGCCTGAGTATATGACAATTATATTAATGAAAGTCGGATCCCAAATTACTGCAGTACAAAATTTGACCGTTAAATTGCGCAATGTGTGCGGTCATTCAACACCGTGTGTGGGGTGAACATCATAATCAGATAGTGTTGATCGTATCCCCAACTACTCAAAACTTAGTAGTAAACTCGCACTGTAATTTGATATTGTGTACAAATTATTAAAAATGTAGGTATTTTCACATACTACCTACTACAATGTTCGATAATATTCAAAATTAAATAAGATCGTATTAATTCCATTCAGTTATCGTTCGTAATCGGACTTATTTAGATTAAGAAATTTCTCAAATATTATTATCTTATATTATCTAGACGGCTAGACAACTATTCTGTCACTTACCTAACGGTAAGCTTTCATAACATATTTCTTTACTCATATAAACAAATTCAATTTCAATTAGTAAGATATTCATAATTCGTGAATAATATTTCTCTTATATTATAATAAAACTATTGTCGTTCATAAGATTTTATCCAATTGAATATTTTCTACTAAAAAATCGTTTTTAATTGGTACTTTTAAAACGTTATTTTATGACTTTAGGGATTTTTAGATAAATGTATATAGTCTTTTCTTTTTGGAATTTTGGGCGATATAATGTGCTTGTTGTAGATTTTAAAGTTCGTAATTGGTTTATTTTGGATTTTAACAATACGCCTCTCTAATTTTATTCAAATAATCTCAAAAATATTTACTGTAAAACATCAAAAGTGGTTGGTTTATATTTTGTTCAAATGTCTAATATTTATTTTTATTGCCTTTTTAATGAAATATGTTGTTTAAATATTAATAAAATAAAATCTACCTTATTATATAGTATTCTCCACTATAAAATAATTATCTGTATATTATCTAAATTAAATTTTAGTTATTTATTCTCAACAATCATTGTTTATAACCCGTCCATCATACAACACGGGTACACGAAAAAACAATTCAATACATATATATTTATATATATATATATAAATATATCTGTGCGTACGTGTATAGTGTGGCCTATACATTATTTCATACATAAATACTTCAAATACGTGTTATTCAGACAAAGTCCGTATACATAAGTGAGTATATTATAATTTATAAGTAAGTAGCATGAAATATTTATATGATTACATATTAATAGTACATGATAAATAGCAATGGCACTTCAAAACTCTGAAGTAGGTAATATGTAATATGAAAAATGAATCGAACAGTGTAATGTGTATGTAACTCAAATTATAATATTGATAGGTGTACTTTCTAGAAAACTTATTGAAAACTTTTATAACGCCAATATGATATTAAAAATCGCTTTTGATGGAAACAATGTAAGTTTATATATTACTATCTTTGACGGTTTCAAAAGTTTAATTATTACTATGGTTTGTTTTTTTAATGGCTTATATTTTTATTTTGTCTGCTTTTGAGATAAAATTTGAGCACCATAAAGGTTGTATGATAGTGCAACAGACGCAGGTGTTATGGCTACTATTTATATGGGTCGATAAAGATTCCATGGTTGGTGTTATAGTATTCCAGAAAAGCAGCAAAGTAACCTACGAATGTATTGAAAATCCTGAGGGAGTCCCGTGTAATATTGGCTCAGTCAGATGATATATTTTTGCATTATTTTATAACTTTATGGTAAGAATATACATTTTTTTCAAAAATCGTGAATCATATAAATTTGAATTTTTTTATATGAAAATATTTTTTTTTTGATTTTATGAACCAAAGCCATACTAAAATTCTATACGTACATTTTTTTTTTTTTTATAAAAATACATTTCGATAAATAAAATATGATAACCCAAGTAAAATCCTAATTTTTTTTTAATAAATTAATTGTAACTGAAAAAAAAAGGAATTTAAAGTAAATTATACAATAAAGTTGAACTAAAAATTAAATATTTTTTTATTGTGTTTTTATAATAATTATAATTAATAATTATATATACACGAGTTGGTTAATAAATGATTCATAATTTACAAATTTTTATTATAATTGTTATATATTGTAGATGAATAATTTCGATTTATTTTAAAAAAACAAAATTTAAATCTTTATATAAACTAAACAATTTATCAAGTATCCTCATTGAGTGGCTACTATTATTTCATGCATATTATTATCATTGATTCATTAAACAGTTATTATAAAATATTGTATATTTAATCAATGATATTATGTATAACTAAATTTATTATCGTTATATAACTGAAAACATTTTTATTGTAAATATTAAATACCTATGCAGATATAATTTAATAATTTAATGTACAGAGTGATACACCAAACATGGTCACCCCTATTTTTGTTTTAATAATGCAGTTGTTCTAAATATAATTTTTAAATTTTTAAATAATAATTATACCAAAAGACCAAATTTGTAAATACTTAAAATTCGTTATACTACTTGAGGAGTATCCTGCAGAGATACAACCTTTTGTTTTTCAAATTAATATCTTCCTTTTCAAATTTAAATTATTTAGTAGTTATACTTTGGTCGTAAATCAAGGATAAATAACGCTTTGTGGAGGTTACTTTTTAAAATTTAAATCGTTTGTGACAAAAAGCAGTACCGACAAACTATGCGAAGAAATGTGAGCAAGCAACTGCTCTTAACAAAATCTTGACCACTTGTTTTTCCTTCAACCGATGTTTATTCAACAATCTGTCAGGAACGTTTTCTAAACCAAAAATTTATCGTGATTTTTTTTCAAATATTTAAAAATACTTAAACATAGGGATTCAGCATTTTTGTGCTATTTAAATAAATTGTCATATTGTAGGTATGTAATTTGATTATGCTATATATACATCTCAACTAATCATCATATAAGTGAGACATTAAAAGATACTTGATTAATAACTAATTATTTTTGAAACTAATAAAAGTTTAAATTATATTTTTCTTAACTCGTGTATCAACACTAAATACTCAGTGAGTATGATGTAACTAATAATAACCGGTTATGAAGAAAATTTGTTAATTATCTATTTGATTTTAATAATAATATTAATATACCTAATAGGCAGGGTTAATTTAAATTTAATAAGTGACAGAATTTTAACGAAAGAACATAAAACGATACGTACAAAGATTAAATTATAACAAAATGTGAACTAAATATAATATTGTAATTTATGTTAGGTACTCTGTTTTATGTGTAGTGCGTGTCTGTGAAACTTTAAGTTCAACAAAATCTGATTTGTCGGTGAAATACGTGTACATTGTATAACTATAAGTATGTAAACTATTAGAACATTAAAGGTAAGTATATCATTTTATTACAGACCAAAAGGATTTTCGATATAATAATATTGATTTTACTGAATGATAAACGAGAATATATCGATCGTTATTTATTTTACATACGTATAACAGTGTAACAATGGTTTTGATGTCGAGCTTTTATTCCTTTATATATTACTGAAATTCAATGGATATAAAAAAAAATAGAATTACATTATACGCGAGACTTCCGATCTTTTGACTATTCACATCGTTTAGTGTAACGATTTCATGAAAGAATCCATCATCATTAGCATTTAAATTCAACTGAAAATTTATTTTTCTTTTAAAACTAGACACAAAATGTTTGAATACAATCTAGGCGTTTCATAATATGCTTGTTTGAATCGTTTTATAACCAAATTATTTGGCTTTGAAAAAATTTAAGTTATCTTTTTATTTTATTAGGCAACCATTTACATAATTTATTTATAATTAGAGTAAAACCAAATGTGAATAATAAATAATAAAGTTCTAAAGTATAAATATTTAACAAAATGCATGATGTGAATCCAAAACTTACCGCCTATAACTGTATAATTTTAGTACAACAAATAAATATATATATTTTTTTTATTACTATATAATTGAAAAATAAAATAGTTTAAATAATTGATGCTATATAAAAATATAATATAGAATAATTCAATAAATTGATAACTCAATCTATTTATTTTTACTATTAAAATGTGATTGTTCTAGTTGAAAGTTTTTCGGTTAAGACTTAAACATAACTTTAAAAAAATACTTAAATACTTAAATATTAAATTGTAAATAATTGCTTTACAATACCTTTATGACAAAGACTCATGACAAGATACTGTATACATTTTTTTTTCTAATTTGTAGAAAAGTTTAAGGAAGTTTGCATAATATCAGAAAAATATCAACATTTCTAAAATATAGTCTTTATATATATTAAAAAATTCCAATAATAAGTACTTGAATTAATTAATTATTTAGAAGAAAAATGGGGTAGAGCATGTTTGTTGAATCACTTTGTATACTAAGTATATTTTATTGTTCATAAATAAAAAAAAAAAATAATACGAGCTATGCGTAAAACCGCGTTGTACACAATTAAATACGTATTATAAAGCGAACAAACTTTATTTATCCAATTGCAGCACTATCCATGTGCGACGAAAGAAATCGTATTTTGCAAGAACATATTTTAAAAGTTCATAGAAGTCAATAATATTATATTGTGCGTGGCAAAAACAGAAAACAAACAAACTCTTATGTAAATAATTGCATAAATTATATAATACATAATCTAAGGGTGATTCTTTTAATCGTAAAAACTCATTGCATTGAAAATCCTTGACGTTTTTTGAAACATTATTTTTAGATAATTTGATGAAATCGAAAAAAACAACGTACATTTTCATATTTTATACTATTTTTTATCTGAATTATCGTTTTTTTTACTGTTTTGCTGACAATATATATTTTTAATTTTATATTTTGAATAGAACATTTTTCTGATATTCTAAATATATACATATTTAATTTTGGACGAGTAGTTACATACTTACATAAGTAGGGTGTTTAAAGTTATTTTATATTTTATAATTAGAGTGGCACAGTTAAGCGTGATACAGGTAATGAAACCTCTCAAAATGCTGATTTGCTACGCTCATCAGAGAATTAAATACTATCATAACTAAAAAATTAACTAATCGTTTAAAAATCGATGTTAAGTACTGAAATGAATAGAAAAAACATTATGTTTGGAATATGAAATTTAAAATTATTATGATTATGTTGTTGGAAAAATAAAAAGCTTTTACAAAAATCGTGATGATAAATAATAGAAAAAAAATAATCATTTTTTCCCCTCAAATAATGTTGTTATGCAACATCATCGAATTTTGTAAAAATAATCATTCCGTAAACGTCATGACTTTTTGATAAAACGAGTATACCTTTAAATAATAGCTCGTATCTGAAAGAAAACAATAATACTGGAGCTGGGAACAAGAGGGTCTGTATATACTACAGATATATCTCCTATTTGACATATTCGGAACACTGATTTGCCATTTCGTATATTTAGGTGTAATATGTGTACGAAACGAATAGCAAATACGTATTAAATCTGTACAGGAGACACAATAATAATAATATAATAATACGTAATACATGTAGGTACATAATATATAAATACACTGTACTATATGCGGTCTACCTTTTTTACTGACAGCTCGTACAACATACGTCTAATGATAAATCGTTCGGTGAACGACGTGTTTTTGACGTACGTATAGGAGGACAATAATTTTACTGTGCGGTGAGGTACATAACTAAGATAATATTTTAACATATTTTGGCATAGTTTTTCGTCGTGAACCCTCAAGTAGGGTGGGGAGGGGGTCAAATTGATATGCATTCGTCACATCATGTGTTATTACGTAGTATTACATAACTACTCGTATTGACGTCAGTGTTGTTATATTCTCTGTCTTACATATTCGCAGACCAAAATAAAGAGCGCTGGATAGCAATAATAATAATTTAATATTTGATTATGCGATCGTAATAACATTAATTATACCCCATATACACGTATATATAAGACATTTTGTATGAAATTTCGTATACGTCCATATAATTTACTAAAATATAATATACGATCAAATCTTAAGTCACATTCTGGTCACAATATAATAATGTAGCATGATTTTGAAGTAAACATTATTCGAGACAAGCCACGTATGCTTCCGAAAGTGCAGTCTTCTTAGTTATTGCAGCCCGTGCATTTGAAATGCATCGTATAACGAATAATGATTAAGACGAAATAAATAAATTTTAAGCTTAATGCAATTAATTAATTAAATTAAATAATTTGGGATCCAAAACCTTGCACATGCCTTTAACTTTGAACGGCCGATATTACGTACACGTGGTTTGTGTTTGAAAATGGGTCCCCTCCAAAGTTTCCTTGTTCTTACATATAATAGCGGACTAAATGTGTTGATTGTGTAAATAGTATACAACACCGCCACCGAAATGTACCATGCAAGGTGATTCTTTTATTTTAAAAATACTATCTTATTACGAAGAAATCATTTACATTTTTTTCGAATGTTTTATAATCAAATGTTGGTGTATAAAAATTTAATTTCTAACGAATAATCGAAACGATCAGTTGTAATAAAACGTATTTATGGTTTAGATGAATGGAATGAACATATTTGCAAAGGGGTATCTCGAAGAATTTGGTATACTACGTATTATACTACATCATCTCATCTAAAATCTTAAAAGACTTAAACTAATTAATTTCTAATTTAAAATCCGATTATCAACTGCATCAAAAGCTATAAATGTATAAAATATTGGATAAAAACCATGCACCTACGCAAAACTATTGGAGTTTAAGCTTTTATAGCTATAAAATTCTGATTAACCGATAAAAATATCTATGTTATATCTATTAGGTACACTCAAAAATACCAAATATTTTCATCATCAAAATAAATATCATATTATTGAGTACTTCGTTTATACAAGCACTCAATGTGCATTACACGGTTTTATGAAAAAAAAAAAATAAATAATAATAGTAAATAAATAAATAAATAAAGGATTTATATTGATTCGGTGTATAAAAAAAAAAACATTGATTTACGGATGTGAGGTATTTTGTCACCAAACCCGATCTATATTGCTCAGGGTACGTAGCTTACATTTCAAATTTAATAAATTAGAATGATACTTCAGGTATAAAAAATGAGGATATCTGATGACAAATATAGAATACAATATTCATATCCGAAACGTGTTCGCCCCACGACCTAAAGGAAACGAGGAATAAAATGTATCCCATCACGACCATCAGTGATACACCATACACATCATGCTACAGCTATACAATATTGTCATCAAATGTACAGAGTGATTTACCACTATTTTTTTCATTTAATATAAAATTTATTTGAATTCGAATTTTCGTAATTTCAATATAAGTATATTTACCAACCATATTTTTAAATTCAGATTTTTCACACTACTTAAGAAGCGTACTAAGGCAATAAAAACTTTGTTTTAAATAAAATCCCATAATTTTATTAACTGTAAATTATAAAACCGATGATTTCATTAAAAATGTTGGTATTGTATTCAAACAAAATTCATACGAGTAGATTTTGAGTTATTTAATGCGATTTACTAAGGATAATAATATAATATCTATCATAATAGGTTTGGAATATATAAGTGCTATGATGTTTTGAGAATTATAGTAATTGATATATATATCTAACTACGTTTTATATTCTGTACGTTTAGCTGAGTATAATAAGTTTTATATTAAATAATACATCTTTAATACATTTTGTAGTTTTGTAAGACTTTTTTTTATAGACTGTTATAGTATTATCCTTAGTATATATATTTTAATAATTCAGAAACTGCTCGTTTGAATTTTGAAGTAAATACATCAACATTAAAAAAAAAAATAAACATCTGCTTTATAATTTCCAGTATGCAAGTTTAGTAAGTTTATTTCATCTCATTAGATATTTTAAATTATGTAAAAATCAAGGTTTTTTAAAATATAGTCCTTAAATGTAAATACTAAAAAATTTCAAAACTCAAAATTTGAATAAATTCATTATCAAAAGAAAATTTCGAAGTGCGCTTACTTATATTAAATCATCGTGTATACTATAATTAACGGTTGAGATTCACATCAAAATTCATTCTTACTGACGGAATGCTATAACGTAAATGTCTATTTAATATTTTACATTTATTCCCGGAGCCGCAATCATCTATATTGAAATTCTCTACGACCAACGTTGTATCAAACACAATAAACTGGACTCTGTAAACATTATATTGGTTGTATTGTTATATGAACTCATCTCTCATAATACGATATACGAATCAAATCACGGTATCATATTGAATAATAAAAAGTTACAAAAGGTCGAGTGGTTATATTTTTTACGGCAGTAACAGTACTGGACACTAATCTACTTTCGTAATTTTTCCTACGAAATATTTTTATTATACCCGAGAAATTCTAAGAAAAATGCATATTATAAAAACCAAGTGTATCCAAGTGTATTCAATTGTCAATCAACTGCTGTAGGGATTTAATAACATTTCTAGAGCACACATAGTTGAACACACATTAGTTTCATTTAATGGTCCTCGATGGGTATAAACAAAACGCTTCACTTAGAATTTAAAATTGCAATTATGGCGTTCGGATGAAAACTGTATAACCCAAAAACTCTCATCATATTTGATAAAAAAATTAATTCAAACTTCCAATAACATATTGCATTATTGTTTAATAACCTCAAAATACAAAAACAACAAAAATATATATTCAACATATAAATGATATATAAATACATATATTATATTATATAATATAAATATATAAAAATACATTACAATATTTTCGGAAAACATTTTTTTGTTTTAAAAAGTCCAACATTTCAATACATAACCTATTATAATTTATAACATCATTAAGTGCTTCTATTAATACATAAAATGATAATGTATATAGATAATATCTATAATTACACAAACGTGACTATTTATCCGTCACAAATTATTTAATATATTGTGTGTATGTATTTTGACAAAACTATTATACAATGATGTATCTACAATCGGACAATCCACATCATCTGTTTGACTTGTAATATTGTGATTAAATAAAACGAATCCATTGACCCTTTATATATTAAACTTATACTTATTTACATTTTAATTCAGCATCCAATAATCCAATAATATTTAATGTTTAATTTAATTGCTTAACATCTTAATAACTCAAAAACCTCTTATTCAAATTTTAATTTCAAAACTTCAACATTTTCAAAAAAAATCATATGAATTTCATAAGTATAAATAAAAGTTCCAAAAATCATAATCTGAATAAAATTATTTTCAAAGGAAAATAAAGGAGTCAATACGCTGTATAATAACAATAATTTATCATATTTTCTTTCTAAACATTTAATTGATTATTAAATTTTTTAAATATTGACAACGTCATCGTCATTTGTAAACGTTTAAGTTTATTAATTTATTCACATAAGTAATATATTTAAATTATTTTAATAAATGTATATATTATTTAAAACTATTTTCTTTGGTTGTGTTGTAATTTATTTATTTAAACTAAAACTATTATTTAATTCTTAGTTCTATACTATAAATTGTCAAATAATATTTATATTATAATTTTAGAATCAAATGTGCAGGCTGAATAAACGTGACTAACCTTGAATTCAAAGTTTAAAACTGCAAAATAATGTTTGAGCATGAAAATCGTCCAAAATAACTCAAGAGTGTAATTCACAGAAAAAACTGCAAAAGTTGCAAGAGATTAGAACGAAATGGAATATTAATATTATGATAAAATACGTCAGTGCTGTCATTTACAGCTGGTATACCTGCGTAGGCTACTTTTTCACCGAGTTGTCATCCTAATTTGTTTTTCCAGTAGAATTGCATAGATATTTTCCCATCAAACTTGCAGTATGAATATACTTATGGTTAAATTAAATTAAATAAATTTTCGTCAGAGGATGATAATTTAAACGAATACTCGTGATTTTATTTATCACTAACTGCGATAATATACGTACTATGTTGCGGTTTTATTCGATGAGTTTTCGAATAGATTTCCCGAGCTAATACCTTAATGATAGTGAAATTTTTCCGGGTTATTTTTTATGATATATATTATTAACTATATAGTAAACTATACTAATATACCTAAAAGTTTAAAAATAATTTATGAAGTAAAAAGTAAAAATTTATTACATTTTTATATTATACTAATTATACATTGGCATATAAACAAAATTAAAATAACAATTGTTTTTGTATATGAAAAAAAATGGAAATGGAAATCACGAAAACAAGTTCGTCTTTATAATGAAGTAACATTTGTATGTACGTATTCTTCAATTTAAAACTAACGTATTCATAATATACTATAACTCAAGTATTATAATAATTACTTTTAACAACTTTTTTGTAAAGTAACTTCCAACTTAATGAGTTAATTTTTTTTCATGATATGTAATTATTAAGCTTATTAATATAGTCACATTAAGTTAATTTTTTTTTTAATATTAAACCCATTGAAGTACCTATATTATGTTTTGAAAAACTAATTCTTATATAAAAAAACAAATTTATAATCGGAAATAAGTATTATTTTTAATTTTATAATATGTATTTTTAATACTAAATATTGTATACTGTCAAAATATTAAATGAGCTAATTTGTATTTCATTAATGATAAAAATAATACATTACAAATAATTAAATACAATTATTTTATACATATTATAATATGTATTATAATTATTATATAAAAATTATAATCTCGAATAAACATATTTGTTTCAAATCTCACAAAAAAATAACACTATTAGATAACCCAGTTTAACGTCAATTGAAAAAATAAAAAGTAACTTTTAACTTATCTTACATTTTTCTACACTAACTTAACGAACCAAATCTGTTTACGTTCGATATTACTGCTGAGAAAATTAATACATACGTCAGTTGTTTCTAAGAACATGTAATATACAAATGGTTATAAAATATTTACACTTCACTGCACCGTACCTATGTAATATTAATATAATAAGTAGTGACTGGTGAGTATGCCTATACTGCACATGTGTCCAAACGTAATCTAAACGTATACAACAAAAACAGTGAAGGTTCAATAGTGCTTAATATTTTCAAGTGGCCGTCTATTTAAGTTTAACTCTTAAGTACCAAAATTGCTCGGAAAATCATGTTAAAAAAATAATATTATATCGTAATAATATCATTAACCTGGCGGGGCAACCACAGCGTCCGAGTTGAGACGTAAATTTAGTAAGCACACTGTGTCATTCGACGTATTTGCTCAACATTTTAAAATTATATAAACATATTGTTGTTATGAAATGACTTTTAAATTCTGAAGAGAACGAAATATAATTTTTGGTTTTAAACAACTGAACTGCATTTAAGTTTTCTGTTCGATTTCGTTTAATTTGTAGAATTTCGGGTCAATACCTACTATAATTATAGATGCTTTCAAGAGGAGATGTCGTTTTTCGATTTTCACAGAACTTGCATAAACAACATCATCATCATATTGGCAATCTTAATTCGACATAATACAATGTGTTGCTTAGAATATTATATTAATTCAATTTGGTTAACCTAGAGAGCTCTCTAGGCTCTCTATATGCATGTCTCTGTAGAAACACTGCGTGGATGCTTTTCAAAGATTCGCTCACGTTTATAGACAATCTGAAAGAATGCATTATTATATTCTCCAGTCTATTAAGTTATTGTTATTATTACGATAGAATAATACTTAAACCATACTAAGTATCTTAAAGATAGAAATTCAAGGTAAAAATTAACTTGTAGCTATTGTCTACGAAGGTGACATGTTTTTCCTCTACTTGAAATCAGTTATGCTTACACAATACACGGTCTGTGCGGCCACTAAAATGCATTGTTTCAATAGATTCTATAACTTGGCTCGCTTACCTCGTGGTCCCGCCACCGCTAATCATAATTAATTATATCATTCGATATTATACATTAGTATTTAATCGTTTTATCCAAAAACGCAAAGTCGACATAACACGACAACATTTTACTGACATATAAATGTATGTAATATTATTATTATAATTTCACAATACGCAAGCCTGTTAAAAACATGGTATGCCCATCGAAGTATGATAACATATAGGTGAAGTAAGTAAAAAATCACTCTCGATGTAATATAATATTTACTTTATAAGTAATATTTTCCATTATTTTCAATCAATAATAATAAATTATGTACAATATTGTATGTGTATACCTATTATACCTAATGAAGATATATCTAATACCTATCAGCGTTTATTGAAATCTATTGTTTTTGTGGTAGTAGATACCTACTGCTATTTACACATATTTAAAGTATTTACACGAATCATGGCATGCTGTTGAAAGATAACACAATTATTATAATAATCCATTATTGAGAGCTACGTTTATTTTAAGATTTATTTTTTTACATTTTTATCAAACTGAACTGTGTTTATTATAAAAACATTTATTTAATATACTCAGTTAAAAAACATTACATAAAAGAAAATGACACAAAGCCAGTCTTCGTACGCATTTTAAAATAATATAAAGAAACTATAAAACTACAAAGAACTATATAATATACTAAAATAAAATGGAAATTAGTTTTTATTTATACTTTTCGTGTTGGAAACTTGTACTGTGTACAGAATTACCGAATAAATCATATTATGGTATCATAAATCAAAATGATGTTTCATATGCTACTTCTAAAAATGAAGTTTTTTGATTATAATGTATTAAAAAGCATTTTGATTTATTGTGTAATATTATTACCTAATAATAATTATGATTATTCTAATGCAGTTGTAGTACTCAACGAATTAACAGTAGAATAATATTTGCACCTCGTATTATACACTTCGTAAATTAAATAAAGATATTTGGATTAAAAAAAAAGTATTAAATGTAATAAGGATCTTATCAGTTTAATTGGTTGTTTAAAAAAATATCTTTTAATATTAAACAGAATCGACCGACCATCATATCAACTACATTATAGTTATTCATTTTTAATACACTTCTAAATATTATATTATATTCATACCTAAATAATCAACTTTAATACATTAGTAATTTACATAGTATACTATAGCCATGTGCTAGTAGTTAGCCACTGCAGATGAGGCGTACGAGTGTATTAAATATCCAATTATAGGCGGCCGTTTTTGGTGAGTTATTTAAACGATCATTGAAATACAGTAGTACATAAACTACAGCTGTATTAAAGGTATTATTTATTATTATTAACATGAAATTGGTAAACCATAAAATGGTGGTCATAAATAATTTAAAACTAGATAAGCCAATCTGCAGTATAATTTCGAGTGTACAAAATCATTATAAATGGGTCACTAACAAATATGTTAAATTTGAATTCTATGGAAAATCGTTAGGTACGAAAATAATGAATCTGAGCGGTAACTGAGTGAATACTTTTCATTCGAGGATTAAATAGCTTAAAATTTGTGTAGATATTTGGAAATTAGGTTTGTGCGAAATATATTATGATATTACTAATGACCGAAGGCTTAAAATTCCTTCAAATAAATACTAAAATCGAAATTATCCAATTGCATCAAAATTTGAAATTCAAAAAAAATTGGGTGTAAGTATTTTTGATAATTTTAGAATTCTGTAGACCATCTTAATAACTTCTTTGGACTAACGTACAAACTTTGGGTACTAATATATTATTTCCCTGTCATAATACCATCAATATAATAATTAATATGTCGTTCATATAGGTAATTTATATTTTATTTTTAATTAGTTATTACAAATATAAAAAAGTATTGTATTATTAAAAATTATAAAAACAGATAATGTAAATTTAATATTAAAAATAAATGTTACGATACATAAATTAATATGGTATCACAAATTAGCCTAATATTCTGAAATACCAGATAAAATGTGTTTAAAAGGATTATTTTTAATGAGCTTTTGCCTCCAAATGAACTCTAGCTGTTATTTATGAAATAAGGAAATTTTGAGCACGACATTTTTTTTTGTGTTATCCCACATTTACTCCATTTTTAGGAATGAGATCCTGAGATAAAGTCCACAAAGCAGTATTTATTATTAATTAGACTATAATGATAATCTGTCTTTTGAATATTATTGTACAATTTTCGATAGACCAAAAAAATAATTCATCAGTCACAAAGGGACGAACAGCCCAATACCAATTTTTAATCAATATTCATACAAATAAAAAATGAATGAATTCAAAAATTTAAAATGCCTATAAGTTATTTTAAATTAATCTTAATATTTTGAAAATAACATTGTGTATAGAAATGTATAAGTTAAGTAATAAAATACTGTTTTAAGTTTCTATTATTAATATTATTTGAAAAATAATAAAAATGTAACCATTAAAGTTAAATCGTTATTATGTATAAATTAAAATATCTGATGTTGTCAAAATTTGAACCTTAAATGCTTATAAAAATAATATATTATATACGCTAAACTTTTTTCATAATATTTTAAAAAATGTGATAAATTTTTAAGCATTAAATATTTAGCTTTACCGAAAATTGTTGTAATTTCAATCACAAAACTATGTACATATATTTTTTATATTGTGAAAATTAGAAACTTAAACGCTATATTATACAAAAAATTGTAACTGTATTTTTGATATTTTTAATTACTATAAGAAAAACTTATGGCGAACCTTGTGTTACATTTTCTAGCTTCTTTTACTTATACATAATCATTTTATCATACATAAATTAAAAAAATTAAATTAAGAATAGAGAATTTAAATATTATAAATAATACTAACCAAGCCAAAATATTTTTAAATAATAAATAATAACTAAAAGTGATTATGATAAATTTTAATGAAAATTTAAAGTAACTGTGGTTATTCATTTTTAAATCACAATATTACTTAGCAGAAAATCGATTTTGTTTCATCGTAATTGTTTTTTTTCTGATTATTTTTATAGTATTGGAAATTTTTAACTATTAAGCCTTAAAAGTACCAACAAAATCTAATTTTGAACTAGAACCACCAACCTTAAAGTTGAAAATTAAAGTATTTTTAGTTTTAATGATCCCGAAAGTTGAAGATAGAAACGAAAAAAAAACATCATTAAAAACCAATAAATGTATAGCTCCGTTTAAAATCTAAAATTCTAAGACTAATAATTAGGTATTTAACTAACAATAAATCACATTTTGTTGAAAATATGAAATAACTAAAAAATATTACATGAAAAAATAATTATTGTTTGAAAATCATGGTTTATTATTCATTAATTTAATAAAATAATTAAAAATACTCACACATTAATCAGTTGTTTTAATATTAGGACTTTAGAAAGTAGAAAGGAATAATAAAAAACAGTAAAAAACACGTATAGTACATACTTAGATATGTAAAACGTTAGTAAAAGAATACCTCGTCCTGTACACATAATAGAGATTTAAAAATAATCATCAAGATAAAAATAGATTGAAAAATCTGGTATCTCATAATAAAAAATAGTTATGCAAATTATATAGCATCGATAACGTAGTTTTAAACATTTTACCTTTATTTCGTTTAAAAATAAGTATAATTTTTGACTAAATAAAACGTTAATCATTAAAATTCTTATCGATCGATACTATAATAATATTATAGTTGTTACTGTTGTTTTACCAACAATGAATAATTGGACTACTATATATTACTATTATCTAATCCTTTGAGATATAATACGTTTCAATTGAAAATAAATCTAAAACATTTTAAAAATGTATTTTATTATTGTTAACTTAGAGCTCTCCATTTCACTAACAATCGAAAATAATTTTCATTATTCATTTAATTAATATGCCGTATATATTAAGTCGTATGTCTATATTATTATAATAGTGCACTGACCGTGAATTAAGAATGTTAAATATTTTCCAAGAACTAATATCAAATACATGTTATATTGCAATCTACAACGTTTGATAAATGATAATAAGTTTAAATACAAAGGTTTAATATTGTTTAAATGAATCTTGTTAGTACTTTGTTATTGTACATACACCAAAAACGAGCTAAGTAATTAATTATGAAATAATTAAGTATAGAATTTAATAGAATTTACTATATTAATCAATATGCTCCAATCGGTCCTAAATTCGTGCACGAGTCTAATATGATTCTTAAAAAAATGTTTATGCTACAAAATAAATAATAATTAACAAAATAACCAAATTTTTTCTACTACAAAATAACAATTTTGTCACCATAATAACACATTAATTATGGACTCGATAACACACACACAAAAAAAAATGTTATATTTATCTATAAACTGAACCTATTAACATAATAAATAAATACATTATTCGCCAGACTTGATGTTTATTAATTGCTATTAACTTTAACGCTCACATTATTAATATATTGATAATTAACGTTGTGTAGTACAGTAATAACCAATTTAAATATATTGATTAATATCGAATGTAAATCATTGGTATAATTAATATTAAATACAAACTTATCTGTATTACATACAGGTATATCGTGATAGGTATATTGTGATTTTAGAAGTGATTAATGTACCTATATTCTGTATATATAAAATTGCTTATTAGTAGGTACTATTGATACAAGGATAACTAACACCTTAAATAAGACAATAATTTTGACATTCGGACTTTTATAAACATTATTAAATTTCTAGATTAAAATGAAACATTATAAATTAATATTACAAAATTATGTCATATGCATCCTAAGGAAATACCAATTATTAAATACAGTACCTTTGCTATAGTTATAACACTTATAATAAAACAACATAATACATAGTTGAATAATATGTGAATATACAACTTTAACTTTTAACTTTTGTTTGGATTTTACATATTGAACAACATATTATGCCTATTAACCTAAGACTATTTAATGTGTTCATATCGTTAATTTTTATACTTCGTACATAGCATTTATAACTTACAGTGTACGTGATACTTTTAAATAGGTCTTCAGTTGTTGTACTTTAATTTGTTAGGTATAGTTTTGAAGCAATTATAAAGTAAAATATAACTTTCGAGGAATTGAATTCTGGATCATTTAGTTTTTCAAACTAAGCAAATTTATGTAATCTTACACTTTGATCAAATGATTACATTATATATATATATATATATATATTGTATAGTTCATATAATGTATGATGCCATGTTTAAAACACGTCTAATTAACTAAAAATGACTATAAAAAACTACTCAAATGTAATTTTATTGAACATCTTTTAACTGGTCGTTTGTCATGACATACATATACATCTATATAAAACAGAGAATTTAAGTGTATTTTTAAATCATTGTATTATTGTCAATGTATTACAGGCTATACGTAGTATACAGTAGAAATTCGTTGGTCAAGGTTGCGTTTAAACGATTCGAAACTAAAAACGACGAAGTTTAAAATGCTTTAATAATGGAACTTGTATTGGACCACCTAAATTAAAGTGTTAATCGTGAAAAATTCGCACGAAACGTGTCTGCAGTTCAACTGTCATAAAAATTATTATGATAGTAATGTCTAAGCCACCAACTGAATAAAAAAAAATACCCACGTTATCGCTCACAAGTGGATTTCCACATAAATACAAACATTACAAACCAAAATATTATAATCCAACTTACCAGCGTTTCAGGAGATACTCCGAGTTATGGACCGAGTTCATACTATTTCGGTAAAACCGATTATATACTATTCCGAGGGGCTAAGTGCATTATTGTTTATGTGAAAATATCTCGCGGATTTGAACGCGAACTTTCTTGTAACGCGTCCGGCCGGGAGAGGAAAATAAAGTTCGATAAGACCGCTAACGGTTTTCGACTATTTTACAATTGGTGCTAGAGAACTTTTTTCAAAAATATTTTCTGAAAATATATTTTCGTCGTCTCGACGTAATAATACAATGTACCATTAAATACAGTGTTAATATTACGTTCGTTATCGGATGTCTCGTGAACTCAATAATATTGTGTTTTTTATGTTTATATATATATATGTTATATATATTTATATAAATATATAGAACGAAGATGACGCGGACACGGCTGACGAGTTACGACGGCGTGCGAATTATTGTAACCGTCCCGCAGGAATGGCGAACAGCAACTGAGAAAAAGCCGACGACGCGGCATCGTCATTGGTGTTGGCAGTGGCGGCGACGGCACTTGTCCACGCGGTGCACCTCCCCTCGTCGAGGGTCACGCGGTCACAAGCACTCGTTTAATAACAATAATTATTATTATAATACGATTATTATTATTATTATTGTAACTATCATAATGTCTCTTATTCGGTGTCATACGTTTAGCGTATAGATAATGGTCTATAACAAATACATGACACATTTGCAACACGGAACTTGCACGATGGAGCTTGGTAAGTGCGATGAGTAGGAAGATTGGCGAAACGTTTCAATCATATTATATTGAATTACTGTTTATAGGTAGGTACACAAATCATGATACACACTACACTCCCAAAAGAACGATCGATTTGTAGCCGATGGCTGTTAGAATATATGTGTTTTTTTTTTTATTTTACCCCGCAGACATAACAGGCGCAGTAGTTTGCGCTTAGTGTGGAGTTTCTGCAGATTATCTTACCACGATCAAATATTATTAAAATGTACACACAATATTATAAGTTACTATAAGTACGTGATCACATAATATTATTGTAAAAACAGTCGTTTATTACGACATCGTTACGATTAACGTATTATAATATCGTATAGCATGGATATTGGATATATATATATATATACATATATATTACCTACAATAACTAGATAAGTCACTATAATATAACGAAGTCTAGATCGTGAAAACACGAGAGATATAATATTATATTTATACATAAGGTACTATACGTATCTCGATATCTGCTAGACAATACGTAACAATATTATCACTGTCAGTCATGGGTACGGTATTATCATTATTATAATTATTATTAAACAACAACGAGCCTTAGATGCAGACTAAAGATAAAAAAAAATATACATATTGCAGTGAAAACGCCAAACTGTTTTCGCGCGCCAACTTGTCAACGCGCGAATTGTATCGATAAAATAAATTAGGAAGATAATGATTTCGACGAAGACCATGATAATTATGTTATGACCCGGGCGGATTGGCAAATCGGGAGATCGGCAAATTTCCCAATGGGTCAATCGAAAAATTGAATTATGGGGCCAGCTCGGGCCGGGCAGTTTGGTTGTATAATAAGTATAACTTAACATGATATTTATATTATAATAATAATAGTTTTTCAATCATCCCGCCCTAAATATTTTATTTTGTAAAATCTTTAGAACCAAAAATTTACACTACAAATTAAAAAATTTAATAAACTATACTTCATAAATTATTAATTCCTTGACCTAATAAATAATCATTATCGTGTATTTCTAAAACGTGTCATGTATATCTTCTGTTATTGTTAATATTTTTAATATTAAGCTGAGAAAATGTGTGGTATTTTTTAAACATAATAGATGCTGTAATTAGGTATTAGATTAGAATGATTAGATAATGGTTTTTGGGCCGTTTTAAAAAAAAATTGCAGAGCTGATCTGAAGGAGCTAGTCCACCCCTGCAGATTATGACTTATAGATAAATTACCAACATCATAGTATTTTAGCCCCAAGCGTAATACGGGTACCGCGGACCATACCGTAACTAGATGACAGTGTTGAGCAAGTTATTACTTTTAAAATTGAATGTAATTTAGTTATTTTACTCGTTAGGCACTCGAATAAAATTGTAATGAAATTACATAACTTTACAATAAATATAGTAACTATGCACCCTTTACGTTAAACGTGTATTTCTCTAATTTATTTTGACAATCGTCATTCGACGAACGATGTAAGTATAGAAATTCTATTATATGTGTAGTTATAACTTGGAAACATGTCAAAACAATTTTTAAATAATAAACACTAAACAACAATCCAAATATGAATAAATAACAAACAACAATTATTAATTTTTAAAATATTACAATAAATATATTCGTGTTAATATAAGCAAAAAAATAGCATACTATAAGACGTATTATATAAGTTCACGCGACTTATTCAAACAAGAAATGTTCTGTGTACTTTGAGAAAAGTTAATTATAAATATATTTTATTTGATTAATTTATTTTGTAATTTACGGCCCACATAAACCTGTGGTTCAAACTATTGAAAACAGAATTTGTGACCAGACATAGAAATAATTCTATTGAAATGACGTATTACATTATAAAAAAAGTAACGTCGTTGCGGTAACGAGTTTCTCTCAATGCGTTACTACCCAACACTGCCGTTAGATCGTTACGACTTCCTAACTATTATATTTTTATATTATATCGTCAAATTCGAATGTGTCAGGGTCAGGACACAGACCGACCGACCGATTTATTTTTTTTTCTTTTTTGAAATAAATGCAACCGACCTAAAAACTAATACTTACTGATTTACTATAATATATATATATATGTGTGTGTGTATTAACGAACATAATATACAGATTACGAGTTTGGCTCCAGTTTAGTATACGGTCGATTGGTCCGAGGGCGTTTTTAAAGTTCGGAGCCGCCGCAGCCTGTAGGATAATATATCGACTGCCCAACAGTGCACAAACGCGTATAAAAGTATATATATATAGTATATAGATATAGCATGGTAATACCGTAATACTGGGTAAATCAGCAATTTTTTTTTCTTCTAAAATTGTTTGTGCCGTCGAGAAGTTTGTTTTTAAATGCCATCTATTAATTAGCTAGTAGATATAGCCGATATAGGTACTATATATTTGATTAAAATATTATATTCGTTACACATTTTACTAATAATGTAATATATTATACGTACAGGGTGGATTTAATTAACAATCGTCACCACGAAAATAATTAATGTTTTTGAAAATATTTAGTCGATAGTAATCGCAACATTTTTGAAAAAAAGTTTTACTATTTATAATTGTTACCTTATCTTACCTTTCACTATATATTTTTTTTAATATATACAAATATATATATATATATATATATATATATATATATATACATTTTAAGTTCAAATTATGAATTAAAATAATGTTATGAAAATAATGATGTATACAAATTCAATTTCAAAACCGTTTATTAAATCTGGTTAATTTGTTATAAGTTATAAATTATAGCTTTATAAAACTTTGAAGTTCGATGAGCTGAGTAGATTAGCAGATTAAATTATTGCAGTCTTTTGTTATTCCTCCTCTCCTTTCATCATAACATTATACACTTAGTAACTAATAAGGTATACGTTTTAACTATAATAACTAACAGCTCGTTAAAATTCAACTTAATATACTCGTAAATAATAACTTGGGAAAATTATTCTGTTTAGGAATATAAAATTAAAGACCTGCATTTGTCATTCAAAAAGTAATAAATACTTTACAAAAATGATAAGAATATAATTTTTCAAAAATATCGATTCGTATATTGACTTTAAACTATGAAAATAAAAATATTTTTAAAAATGTTATGCTATTTGATATGATGAGTGTTAACTATTAAAATAAGCACTCAGTATAATATGGATAAGGTACTCGAGAATGCACTGTAATTTCTTATCGTGATTCGCGGACAGGGAGAGTGGACGACGGAATATATTTAGCATTAAATCAATAAAAGAGCGATCCGATAAAGCTCATACAAACAGGTATATATATTTTCCGGCGATTCTAAAAATCACATTTTGTAATCCGTTGATCGTTTAGGGTTTATCTGTACTGAATGGAAAATAAAAACAAACATTCGTTAGAGCGATTATTAAGTTTAAATATTTTATACGTGTATGAGGCATTTATGGTATAACATAAACAAGTGCATTAATTGGTTAATTGAATTGAATTATACTAAAATATTAAAAGGTTATAATTTATATATATATATATATATATATATATATATATATATATAATATAAACACAATAGTTGAAATAATCCAAACAACCTCACTTCAAAAACCATCCAGTAAAATGTAGCACTTAAGGCATTCAATATAATAATTATAATAATAATAACAATAATTGTTTAAACACATAATGAAAACTAATTGAGATCAATACATTTTGTTCTGAATTATTTTTACACTTACCCATAGTAATAACTAAGGGAGTTTAGGGGGTTAAACCCCAACTTTTATTTTAGCCCCCTACCATAATTCGTATTTTACCAATGGTAACTACATTTTTATATTTGAATTTGCAATATCGTTTTATTGTTTTATTTACGTCATGGAAAAATATTTATTTTTTTGGTTAATGGTAAACTATATTGTTTCAATAATTTCCATATCTTGTGAAGTTTAGCAATTGAGCAGTATAATATAAAAAAAAGTTCAAAATTTTTGAGATAAAATTATAAAGATAGATGCTTAAGGTAATTACGTAAAAACAACTTGTGGTCAAAAGTTTATACATTATCTTGGTTCTACGCTATATTGAATTCATTGGATTTTGACGTAAAGATGCAGAAATCATTATACTATAACAGCAAAAATTAAAAAAAAAAAAATAGTAATATATGAATGAATTATTGTGCATATCATAAACCTAATTTTAATTGTATTCATTATGCTATGTTAATATTTTTTCTCATATTTTAATATATAAGATTTATTTGTATATTATGTTTTATATTATGTTGAATCATTTTAAACTGTATTTTTTTTATCGTAATATACTAAATAATATTGCTTGATTGTTTGTTTATTATTTAATAATTTATATTATTTAAAAATCTTTAATTTTCTTTATCCAACACAAGCCTAACTTAAAGAAGATGGATAACCGATAAAATGTTATATATTTTGTTTAAATCATTATATATATATATATATTCTTTTTCGATCAATAATATATATATATATATATATATATATATATGTATGTATATTGTATATACATAGGTCAACTATATTACCCAGATCGATTTTTTAAGTTCTCTATCACAGCTATTGAAAGAGGTTTATTCAATTTTTTAAACAAAGAAGACATTTTAAATAAATGTATTAATGCTAAGAATACTGATAAGCGGAGGCTTAAATTGTAATGACTACAATTTGTAGTATATTTATTTTACTTATATAAATTCTTTCACTTATTTTTAAGAAAACTAAACTAGAATTTGTAACTTAAAATCATTTAATTTTTACCAAAATATCACTATTTTACGGTTCATATTATGCGCACATCATTCACACTATAAAACTATTACATATAATATTATGTATTGTTTATTTATTCAAAATTAATATAACATGTTTGTGGGAGGCGTAAGCGGCAAAAACCTCCTGTTTATTTAATAATTTTAAAAATGCTAGAGCTGGAGTGCTTACGTATTTAAGGTTTAGTTACGTCTACGCACTTATCTAAGTGACTAAGTATGCTTAAATCGAAAACGCATCATCTTTCGTTTAAATGTGCACTCAATAATATTCCAGCTTAAAGCACGAAAACATTATTTTGAATCCACTCCTTCATACACTTATTATAAGTAAATAACGTATAAATATAATCAAATTATTTGTGAATAAAAACGTATTATTTTTTTTCAATAATCTTATATCCGACTGTACGTTTACAATTCAAAAATCAGAAAAATATTCATATTAACACTGATTAAATATATATATATATATATACTTAATATATACTAGTAGTCAGTACTTATACTTAGTATATTTAATCAATGATATTAATATTAATACCATTAATTTTGTTAAATATGTAATAATACTGCGTTTGTTTTCACAAAAAATAAAGTCAAATCAACTCTTTATTTTAAATTATTATAACAATGTAATATTTCAAATATATTATTCGAATTTTTTTTTATTTCATTTTATTGTGATTGTATAGTGCGTAGCGCGTTTTTAATTCGGCTACTAAATACTAAATGGAACTACTAACATTTTGCACGGAGCACCATTTATACGCTAATGGAATGCTTCTAACTATATAAACCACAATATTCAACATATTGTGCTTGATGAACATGCATCGTTGATGATAAACTACACCCAACTTTAAGAGAGCAAACACTTAATCTAATTATGTATTGACCACCACCAATGGTTTTCACTTTTAGGAAACCGAATAATCAAAGCCGAGGATTTTCATAAACAATAACGATTAATTAATTTTCTTATAGTGGTTCCCTAACTGAGGAATTTTGTTTTATTATATTATTTGAATTTGTTTTAATTAATATCTACAATATATTAACTAAAACAATAAGTAAATTTGAATATGATAGAGAAGGGAAGATTCACATAATTAGCTTGTAAAGAAATCCGTTCACTAATTGAAAAACCTCAAGAATTATAAAAATTAATCCGTGGTTAGTATAAGAACCCTGCACTAAGACCTCTAAATTCTATAACTCATAAATCACATTACAAATTTGGCTGAAAGTTAAATATCTAATTGGAAAAAAAAATAATAATATATTTTTAAATTCTTAAGTACGAGATGTCAATTCAATAATAAAAAATATAAGTAAGTAGGTACAAAATGTGTCAAGTGGCCAATTGGATTACTATTAATGAATGTGTTTAATTTTAATTCAATGATACATAATTGTATGTGAAAATCGATTCTGATCTGTCAGTATATAAGTTTTCATAACAATAATAAAGTAATACAAAAAAGCTGAGCATGCATAAAAAAATATAATATATATATCGACTATATTGGTCATTTTTGATATTTCTATTAAATTAATTAATTTTACCATTATTATTATGGTAAGAAATCTTTTAAATTAACATGGAGTTTTTTAAATAAATAAGTAAAATAGATTATAATAAATAAATAAATAATTTACAAAAATGATTTTAACAATAATTTGCATTCAGTCACTTTTATGTATTTTAATACACCGTTACATGAAAGATTTTTTATAGGTTTAATAATTATTACTAATTCAACAGCAATGCCTCATGTTTTTATTCATTTATTTTCGATCGACACTTGTTATAACATGTACCTACGTGGCTACGTGTTAAATTTTGCCTGTGTGATGAATTTCAAATTTCCATGAGAAGGCCTTCCAGACGATCAATGTATATATATATATTATATATATATATATATAAATATATATATATAAATATTTATATAAATATATATTTATAGATATAGATAAATAGGAAGGTACCATACGCGGGTAACCCTAAAAAATAGGTTAAAAAAAATTGAATTTAATATAATTTATGTATTAGTACACAGAAAAAAATATATAAAACTTGCGTACAGGTTTATTTGAAAATACGAAATTAAGATTACTCCCGCTCATTGAATTATCATATAATACACATAAATATTTGAAATTTTTGCATCAACAGGTTTGGCTAGACGTGTCCTTATGAGTTGTCATAATTATATTAACAAGCCAAATTTGTAAAATGTATTATCATTTTTATTAATTGAACTATAAATTGTAATACGTAACACCTCCAAAAACCCTTTAAAAGTTTAACATCCTAAACGCATATAAATAGGTAATCCGAATGATTAATTTTCTTCCAAACACCTGAATAAAAAAAGCTTAACTCAAATACTAATTTATTATTTTACACATTTTTCGTCATACATGTCTATATATTTTATTACGATTAATTAGATTTTGTAATTGTGCATTTAGTAATTTATTTTGTAGTTTATCATACTTTTATTATCACAAAAATAATGATCTAAATATTCTAAATTAACATTTCGTAATAATTTTTATTATATATTAATATATTATTATCATTCTATATCGTCTATCAATAATATTATATACGTTTAAATATTTCAACAAACAGTCTAAGAATAGAGAAATTAAATTTATAATCGTGATTTTTAAATTAAATTAATTTATAAATCAAATCTTTAAACTTTTGATTTAGAACTGTTAAAAAATACTGAAATTGCAAATCTATGACATTAGTTATATATCTCCAATATAAAAAAAGATATTAAAATAATATATTATATATTTATATGCATTGCCACATTGGAATTAAAAAAAAAAACAAAAGACAGGTAAGTAGTAGTATAACTACAGTAAGAAAGTCGTACAAGGAAAACCATGTTGAGATAATCTGTGTATATTATTCACATTGTATATAAATATATTATATAGTACACGATTTTTACTCAGTCCCGTTTAGAGATTTCAAGTGATTGGTAAATATTTTAAATTCTATAAAAAAATAGCTTATGATACGTACATGAATTTCATTTTAAATAAATATAGGTATCTTATATGTATGTATTTTGTTATAATATTAGTAATTAAGATTTATGTATATTAAGATATATTAGAACTATAGCCCAATTCCACTATTTAAAAATTACGTTTAAAATACTATTTTTAAAGGAGAAAAAATTATGATTTTATTGGGTTATCTTATAATACAAAATGGTACAGTTAATAAGAAGATAATATGTGTTATTGAAATAGCTAGTTCACTATAAATAAGTTTTCTTTATTTTCCTAAAAGTTTTTGGTCGAATTATTACGTCGTTCATATAAATACTGTCTCAAAAATCTCTACAAATTGTCCAATTAAAATAAAATTTATCTTTATAAATTAATTTATTCTGTAAATCTGATTATATATATATATAATATATACCCATACTATTTGAAATATTATAAATTCGTATATATTTAATTATAAAATAAATATCCATAGAGCTTTTATCATTGCATTTATCCATAAATACAAGAGCTTTATAGTAATAAATGTAATTATAAAAAATAATTCATATCTTCACCAACTATTTAATGTATATGTAATTCCATACGGTCAGATTTTTATAATATTATTAGGTAATTTTAAAAATCAATATTTACGTGGAATTTTTTAGGTTGATGCTTTAGTTTGTAACAAATAACTAAATAATAAGTATCATTTAAAAATTTAAATGGTACCTAACAATTTTGTATGTTCATAGAATAGTATTTAATAATTAATATGTAGGTAATTGTACTTATTTCTCTATCTTAGGAAGTAGGTATCATTTTTAAATATTTTTAAAAGAAAATAACATTTAATTTTTTTATTTCTGTTGATTCTGTGATTTCATCTAACTTTATAATATGATTATATGATGAACACTGCAAACCAAGTTATTAAACACGTGATAATATTATAATAAGATAACGTTTACCGTTTGCATAAAGTTATTAAGCATCATAAATTAAATTAAATTAAAGATTTTAAACTTTAATGATGTTCTCTCAACTGACTGTTATTATACGGTTCTACACTTAAATATTCCCTTTATCCGACCGATTAACACAACACGTGCGAAAAAAGTACTCAAGTAATTAAATGACACATCCATGTGACTCGTGACTTATCCAAATTCTCCCAATAGCAACAATTTAATATTAAAATCATATATTATTCTAAATTTTTATTGAACAGCACAGTGTGTAGACTAGATAATTAAAGACACTTATTATTGTAATTAATTATAAACATAACAAAATTATTTTTAACGAGTAAACCTACTGTAATAGTATAGAGTAAATATGAAGAAATTACCGGCACGTGTTATGTAAATTATAAAGTGTAGACGGTCATCAAAATTATTTTAATATAATAACAATAATAGTATAAGTTGTTGCGTTTAACAGAAATATATACAAATAAGTTTAAAAGAAAAATACAATGTAAATGATTGTCCTCGAAAGCTGTTCGAACTGTTCAAACCGGTAATTTTAATCACGTATATAGACACTTTTTATCTTAGTCTTAACATATCTTTTTATAAAAATTATAAAAATTGTTTAGTAATAATATAGGTAGGTAATATAATAATATAGCTAGGTGGTACTGGCCAAATTTATAACGAATTTATAATCTTTTTCCAAATTCGATATTATATTATTTATTTTAGATTAATTTGAGGAGTACCATAAAACTGTAGTTGAAACTGCCGTTTTCAAGCTTAATGAAATAAAAATTAATTTGTACTATTTGATATTTGCCTGATATTTTTTTTGTTCAATATACCATACATTTTCTTAATGCTATTATTAGTAGAAAATTCATTATAATTCTAAATAATCTAGAATATATTTTAAAAATGAATGAAGAAATTGTGCATTAATGCAGAAAACCATTTCCATTATAATAGGCGTATAAAATACTATTTAGTACCTACTTATTTTAAACTTAATTTTTAAAACAGGTGAATCAATTTGAAGATTGTATTTTAAGTAGTATTGATCTATTGGCAATACTAATAAGATACTGTGATTTACAACTTACAAGTAGGTATTTATACAACTTTTCTATTCACATTTTGTATCATGTATTTTAACTGGTTCTGGAAAACAAAGAATTCTAACTATTGATATGGAAAAAGGAACATGGCAAATATCGTTTTATAAAATATATTTCCAAAGGATTTGCATTAAGCCAATTTTTTATAATAGTTCTTGTTGCATTATACACTGAATTAATTTTGATTATAGACTAAGATTGTAGTGTCGTTGGCAGGATAAAATAACGAGCATTTAGAACCTAAACTAATAGTATAAGACATTCGAGTATATAAACATAATGAATAGTAATGGCTTTAAAACGGTTTCTTGCGGAACACCGTACTGTTTTATTGTATTTTTATTACTTAATACTTTATTAATACGAATCATTTAAATACAATTTTCTGAGAAACGTTCAATTAAATTATTTGCAGCCCCTAGAATATCATATCTTTTTAGCTTCATCGATAATACGTATTTTGTAGTAAACGGAATCAAAGATTTATTTTGTGTCAAGAAAAATTCCAAGAATACAATTTCCTTCCCTTCGTCTAATTGAATTTGTATACAATATATTAACGAGAGTTTATATAGCTATCGACATACTTTTATTAGTTCTAAACCTGAATTAATTTTCATAACAAACGAGAGAATTTTCTATCACATAAACCTGTTTTTATAATTTTTATGACGTGTTTGTTAATGAAATTGGACAGTTATATTGTAGACAAAACATGATAATCGTCAATATTATTTTAATATAGATGTAGAAATATAGTTATATAATATATATATATATCTATTATAAATATAAATATAATAGGTCAGGCTAGTCTTCAAGGTGACACTAAGTTTTTATTACCTTTTATAAATACCGTCGCACACAAAGGCAAGGGCAAACACGTTGTTGCAATGAACTCGTCAAGAGCGCACATTATTATTATAGGCACGACGATCCCACACGAGTGAACCACTGT
This sequence comes from Rhopalosiphum padi, assembly GCF_020882245.1. Lineage (NCBI taxonomy): Eukaryota > Metazoa > Arthropoda > Insecta > Hemiptera > Aphididae > Rhopalosiphum > Rhopalosiphum padi. The sequence goes on along the minus strand of NC_083597.1, from coordinate 63,501,111 downwards.
GACACACTAACACGGACGAAGTGTTTGATTTTTAAACCAATAAAAACATTTTTACTTAAAACCGTATTAGATTAATTGTATTGTAATCGTTTGACGTTCTTACCTTTTAAACGAACTGGGCTGGAATATACATACACCGGAGTCGAGGAAGTTTGCTTCGGCTGAATTGCGCTGCGGTATAATATGAAATCTCGAATCATTCTATTCTGGAAGGGACGGGCATTAAATAAACAAACTTATATAAACCATCGTACCTCATTAAAGCCAATAGTGGTAATCCAAAGATTTTGGAGAGAGTCATTAGCTCAGAGCGTACGAGGGTTAAACAATCGTATAGGTTTTGCGCGTGTAACTCAATATACTGGTGACACGACAATATCAATATAATATATATATATACATAAGAGGAGCTTGATACGCTTATTATTTAAAGGGAATGAAGCCTTGTGCATTAGTTTTTCACAAACTCGATTGTTTACTCAAATAAAATGTATATTAGATTTAAACGATTTTAATTTATTGGGGAGGGCTGATAATTTTATACCTACTTGGAAGAGCTTAGTCCTTCGACCTCCTCCCCTATATAGCCATAAATGTCTAACCCACTTTAGCCGTGCAAGTTTAGTATCGTAAGTGCAGGTCCTACACGATAATATATTATAATTTTACATAAAAAACAACTGTATAAACAGGTTAAAAACGCAACTATACATGGGGTTGAAAATACGAAAAAGGGTTAATTGCACCCCACCCCTTAAACGAGTTTTTACGCAATTTTAATATTCTACAATTGTTTATATAGTTGCAATATTTTTATCTGCCAGACATGTTTACCGACAATTATAGAATTTCACATGTATAGCCATATAAGTAGTCTAAAACCCTTATAAATATAATATAATATATACTTTCTCCTCGTATAACCCCTGGATACTTTATTGACTATACTCTATTATAAGTGTATATAAGTAGTTACTTTTCCATTTATAAATTATTTAGATGTCTGATATATTGTGACTTGTGAGAGCATAATAATAATATAATTTGTTACATGTGCACGTAACAAATACGTAATAATAATATTTTTTTTAATTATTTCATTTTATTTTGTATAAATCATCAGTAAATCTTTTTTCTAACACTATTAAAATCATCGATTTTTCGTTTATCAGCGTACACACGATTATACTTACTTACATGAACATCACATAATAATATAATATAATGAAAACCATGCGTGGACAAAATATGGACAATACAAATTTTGTGGTCATCTCCCCGTTATATTATCATTTCACCACAAATTTATTTCCAGTTTGCCACAGTCTCATTTCAATGATATTTATCAATTGTTTCTCAAATTACTTTGATATTATTTTATGTGGTTATATTTTATTATTATTATTATTATTCAGTTATCAATTATTAATTTTATACAACGTAAATATAATTTATTATCGTGATGTACTTACCTATATGGCTATATTATATTATCTATGTAATTTTTTACAATAATAAATAATAATTAATATTACAGTTATTATTTTTCATGGTTAAGATAATGTTTGATATGAAACACAAATGTAATTAATGTTTCAATAATAATACTCATATAACACTATTAATTATAATATGTACTTGCAAATTTAAATTATTCTAGTTTATTATAAATTATACCTAATCTATAAATACTTTAATTGACTTGTGATTTTGTAATAGGTTCCTAATTAATAATTATGTACGTGATTTTTATATTGCATTTTGTTGAATAAAAACTATTTTATAAAATATTTATAAAAATAATATTTATTATGGGCTCTTTCCCGTAATTATTATAAAATTAAATTCAATAATCAAATAATAGAATATCCTAATTAAAAAAAAATATTTATATCGCTGTCCGTCGCACCAGTACCGGTAACCATCACAATGAACGAGTATCTCATACTGCAGATACATTAGACATGTCTTATGGCTACCGACTAATATTTATTTATCAATATTGGTTTTATCTACCTACATGATTTATTAGGTAATCTACAGGTGAGTCATGACGTCATGGACCATGGTAACGCTCTCCGTGACGCACAGATTTATGGAATGACTACAGCCATAAGACATAATACATACACGTCAAAAAAAAAAAAAATTGGTGAAATGGTACGGCAAAATGGGAACTGACAACCAATTTTGCAACTACTTAACAGCACCGACCCCTCTCACCAACTCAATATTCTAAGGAGATAAAAAAAAAATCATGTCTGATTTATAATAGCCGAAGACAAATTCCAGCGCACGTTTTCAACAAAACACCTTTGGGGACCTACGCCGAATTATGCGCACCCGGATTTAACGTATTTGCAAAATGTACCTATATATCGCAGGCGTGTAACTGTCATTTCGAATTTATACCACGTTCTGGGGCACACATCGTTTCAAAACCAATCACCGTCCCCGAGGACAAGTAATAGGTACCGTCTATACCTATCCATATATATATATATATATATATATTCGTTCAGGATAATTATAATAATATTATGTAACGTTACCTATATTTTATTGCATGATATTATGCCTACGTATACAACGTTATGTCATGTAATATTACCGTATAATATTATAATTCCATCGACAGATATAAGCATAATAACTATTTACCACAACTTGTAAGTATTAATAATTTAATATTGTTGTTTTTTTCTGAATATTTATATTCTTTTGTAAAACTTACAATTTGAATTAAATTCTAACTTTGAAAATATCAAGTCTCCATCCTCTTACCTTAGTTATAAATACTTATTATAGGTAAGTTCAGAAAAGGTAATCGCACTTTGTGATTTTAAATTATACTATAATATTATGTATATTACATTCTGAGCTGAATAAATTATTATTATATTCATTTTATATTAGTATTTATACTATAAATACATTTTTTGATTCTTTTGACTTTATTATTTTTGCGTATTAGGTATATTATCTTTGAAATTATATTTTCTTTTAGTCACATTATTCCATGCTGTTTTCTATGTAAAACTGTAAAATAAAATATGTTCAATTTTATTATTTACTAGCTATCCCCGTGCATTTCGTTGTCCATACAAAATGCGTCCATGTTAAATTTAGTTGCCTAATGCTAAAATACGAGTGTGGATACAAAATATTTTTGATTTTCTAATGTGATGTATCGATGATATTTCCGTAATATCAATTTTACATAGAGTTGTCCCTGCAGCCAGCGTTGCTATTATTTTTTACCAGCAGCATTTTTTTGTTTTGTTGTACGACCCAAATTTGGTTTCCTTTTCATTCTATACCTACCAAAAACCAACAACTCATAACCGTTTCGATAGCGTAAACTAACTAAAAACAACTAAAAAGTTTTGTACTGTTCTACTACATCAATTATTATTTATTAATCACTAAAATACTAATTTCTAGCAATAACTAATAATTGGTAACACAGATGAAAAAAAAATATCTTTATCAACTTGTTCGCCAATTATTTAAAAAAATTAATAGGTAACTTAATTTTGCATTAATATGTACGTAAAGAATCAGAAATAGGTTTAAACCTCTTTCGCGATATGCTTACTCTTTCATTAAAACGAATTAACGAATTAAGATAATCGGATGCGTAGTTTTAGAGAACATGCATGACTATATGATAACAATTTCTATATTCATGTTTATATAATATAGATTGTAATTTTACATTTGTACAAAATAAATGTTACTTATTCCTCGTTCAATAATTATTCAATTGATTTATCATTAAAATAATAAAATTAGTGATAAAAATAATTTAATATTTATATATAGTTACATGTTATTTTGTCAAAGATAGGTATTATAATTTATATAGTCCATTAGTAGGTACTATAATACATGCATTGGCGGATGTAAGGGTAGGTAATGCGAGACAGTAATTATAGTTCTTCTGCAGAAGATAACATTTAATATTTATTGAAAAATGTCACCATTTATTATAAAGGAGTATATATAGAAATAGGAGCTTGGTAATTTTACCGATATTTGTATCTATATTCTATAATCACTTTTTTTTTGTACTTTTCTTACCATTCATAAAATTGAGTGGGCTTTTATTTCAATTGTTTTCACATGCACAATAACACTAGGTACTTTAATATTATTTGGTTCACAAGTATAAAAGTGGATGTATTGTATTACTTTATAAACAATAGATACATATTATTATAAAGGTAAACTAAAATAATACTAGAATAGGTATATTACGTGTTAACATTTTTAAACCGTTCCATTTTCACCACAATATTTACGATATCAATAGTTTAATATTACGAGAATATTGACAAAACCAGGATTAGATTTTTATTAAAATTGTATAAACAATTACTTGATTTTACGATAAAATTTCCATCTCTAAGTATCTATAGCTAGGTAGATCAAAGTCAGTATTTATAGCCTATAGGTGACGTCACACATGTATACACGGGGGAGGGTTCAATCCCCCCACGAAATTTTATCTTGTATACGTGTTTAGGTAACGTGGATTCAAATTCCCGCTGGTATTATTCAAAAGGAGAAAAATGGTACTTTTGATCTTCTAAACCCCAGAACACAGGATGTAAGGTGGCAATAGAAAAAGTGATAATTTATGAGTGTACCTACCTATATTTCAATGCAATTTTATATTATTAACACCTGTTATTTCTGCGCCTCCAAAGCCCTTGTATGATTGCCAAGTTTCGCTTATGATATAGCTAAATCGAGTGCACAGGAAAATTATAATTTTACGGTTGAAATAGATACAATAGAAAAAAAAATATAACACCGTGCTTGATTTTATAGTAAATTTATACCCACGTCACTAATAGCAATATGAAACTATGCTTATAAAATAAGTTTTAATTACAATCGAAAAAGTTTTGAAGGTAGATAGATATACTAGACACACAACATAATACTCAAGTACCTACTTAGTAAGTAGATAGGTACCCCCCCCTCCCCACAATATTTACAACAATCTTAGCGAGATATCTATTACAAATCACAATATCTGTGGAACACCGATAAGTAATTAGTGCCATGGTCTTATATAGATTCCTTTATATTATTGTTAAAATAAAGAAACACGTCGTCCTAAAACCAGTAAAAATGGATTTCAAGATACAATAATTGTATGTCTATACCTATATCAACTCGTTCCTTATTATAAATTTATGTTCGAAAGAATTTCGCAAATGTTACTTATGTCTTATGTGTAGATATTTTAAATAAGATATAGGTTCCTAACACGTCTACTATAGTCTATAATGTAAAGTGTAGAGATAATAATAATACTTATTTTACTTAAAGATTTTAATGATAATGATTAAAATAATAATTCTGTTGCAGTATCTAAGTTCTAAGTAATAGGTTATACAAGTAAATGCACTAAATGCTCTAAAAAATATTATAATAATGCATGCATTTATGGCTTATGCTCTGAAAATTTACTTAGTACTTAGTAGGTATAAATTAATTATAATAGTATGAAAAAATGTTTGAATGTGGTCTTAAATAATATCTTATTTTATAGGTAATTAAAAAACCAAACGACTGAAAAATTAAAATTAACAGTTTAGTTTTCTTTCTTAATCATTCTTTTTTAAAAAACAAACATTTTATTTTAAATGAATATAGTTTATTAAATTTAATTTTAACTCATACCCAAAACCCAAATGAACAATTGCATGGACTGACTACAACTTTTCGAATTTAAGTAAATGAGTGATTGTTGATCATCAATTAATCTTTGTATCACGAAAAAGAAAATATATTGTTTAATATGTGAAAAGTACACTTATGATACAAATACATAAAACAAAATATGTATGCATTTATATGGAAAATAGAACTAAATTACAAAATAAAAAAATTGCCTTTAACTCCTAATGTTATAAAACAAATATCAAATTTCTGGTATACTTAGCTATGTTTTGAATGATTATTGTAAAACATGCCAACTTAGTTAAACAATGTTTACATTCTAGTAAACAGAAAGCCTGAAAGGACGATTTTTAAGAACAAAAAATATAACATCAAAAGACACTACACTTGCACGTGTTGAATCCATCTTGAGACTTGATACCTATGAACATTTTCAGTTTGTAATATTTTACATGCTCATATTTTACTTAAAAATTAAAATATCGAAAAAAAACTCAATATTTAATCACTGATGTTATTCTAACCTTTAACTTTGATAATAGGTCAATTCACTCAAATATTAAAGTTAATAACACATGATAGGTTCTATTGAACACAAATTTGCTGCTACCATGTAATGTGTATATAAGACGGAGATAACACATACAAGTGTGGCATTCTTAAATAATAAATAATTATTATAAGCCTAGGTAATATTATTATGTATAGCAATTAACATTAATAAAATATATAGAAGCCAATAAATTAAGTTATGTTAGATGGGTTTAGCTGATGTACGGGCAGAACATAAAATAATATTATACAGAGTGTATAATCGTTGTAAAGATTTCGTAATCTAGAGAAACTAAATTAGCATCAACCTAATTAGGTAGGTATTGAATTATTTAACTCGTCTTGATAAAAATACTATTTGAAGAATAAAATATTAGTTCTACATTACGCATTACTATATAAATACACCATTATTTTTTTCAAATAATTATAAATTACCTACCGTAAAAAATAATCATTTATATGCATATTTAAAATTCAAATTATAAATATTTGTTAGTTTTCATAAAAAGAAGCAATTAAAACGTATAAAAAGTATTTTAAATATTGATAAAGCTTATGAAATCAATCATCACAAAAAAAAATGTAGGTATTATAGCAGTTTATTCAGTTTATTTTACAGTACATGTAAAAAACGCGAAAATATTCATCATATTTATTTTATTTGTACAAAGCTTATTCTTATATTATCACACTTAAATATATTGAATATCATATTGCAAAAAGACACCATTCAAAATAACTTATCAATTAATCAATTGGGCTTTCTTACCTATAGCTAAAAAGTAATATCATTGATGAAATACAAATCAATATAATATTTTATTATAATGTAAACATATAAAAAAAATATATTTATTTCAATCTACCAACATGTACTGTTTTAATATTTTAATTTTTTTTTCACAAAATCAAATTCACTAAAATCAATATAGGTAATAACATCGTTTATATAATATTGATTATTATATAAGATTATATTATTTTACTGATTGGTAATCATCAATATGGTAGTAAATTGAAGGGAGGAGGGGGTTATTCTTTGATTATCGCAAATGCTTATAGTTTATTATGAAAAATACATTTTATGAATAAATAATAATTTGATGTAGGTCAACAAATATATCACCTATGGATTATTAATTAATATAGGTACAGTTAAGTATATACCAAATGATTTAGAGCCGAAATATTGAGGCACAAAGAATATATTTTCTAAATGGCATATTAAATTTAGTAATAACAATAGTACAAATTAAATATTCTACTTCCTGTATTTTGGAAACTGATGAATGAGAACAAAAATAAATAAGAAAAGTCTTGAAACGCGAGATAGTTATTTTAAAGCAAATATTACAATACTGATTTCTGTTTAAGCTATATGAATAAATTTATTTTGTAATATTAGTTGCTGTGAACATACATTTTATTGAGCATAATTGGCTACTTGAATATAATATGCAATATATATGTATATATATTGATACATGAAATATTAATGATTATTAAATGTTTCTTAATTTATACTAATATTGCATTCAATTGTAACAATGAGTATAATATTGATTTATTTTTGATTCTATGATAACCACCTTTCAAAAATATTGATTCAATTAAAAATATTAACTTTTATTTTGACAACATACTAAAAAACATAATTTGGGTTCCAATTCATAATTTAGCATAATATGGTAGTTATGTAAATTGTAAATATTAAATATAATATAATTACATTATTACTAAATATATCAATACAACTTAAGAGTATTATAGTTGAAATAATATAAATATATGATTAGTAAGAAAAGTAAATAATAAATATGTTTCAATACAATCATAAGTACTATCATTGTTTCAGTTTTAAATATTATTCAGGAAGAAGCTAGTTTAAAATGTAAACCAATATTTTTGGATAATAATAATAAGTTGGTTTTAAAATGTAATATAAATAATTTTGACATCAAATTTATAATTAATCATGACTAAATTGAGTATAAAAATATATAATATTATCACCAGTCATGTTCAACTAAGGTATAAACATTATAATGAATATGGTTGTAAATTATAACACAAAAGGATATTAAACGATTCAATTATCTTATTTTTTCATCCATTATAGTCTAATAAATATTTTAAAAATATGTAGGTAGTTCAGTAACCTAACTTTTATTCTGAATCATTTATTTTGTCAATGTATATTATGTTCCAACATTCTATGCATAAATAAAAACAATAAATTTCTGTTAAAAAATGTATTAAATTGTTTTTAAAATACCAAGATAAAATGGCATTGCTATTATTGAGTTAATGTGAATACTGTGTAATATAAATAATAAATATAACTTTTAATTAATATTTATTCTGTATTCCGAGAATTAAGTACCTATATTATGTAGGTATATCATACATTCATCGCTCGTAGTCCTTAACTAGAACATTTATTATCTGTGTAATTTCATATTAAATAAATAAGAATGCAATTAATAAAGCAGACAAAAGGTTTGAGACTATGAATAAAATTGCTTCAGAAATTATCATTTTATAGTTATGATTATAGATCCACTTATACTAAATAACATAAATATTAAGCAATACATATTTTTGTGTGACATTTGTTTTAACATACAGACAATTTTTTGTTACTTAATATTTTTTTTTTTTTGATTTAGGGATTTGAGTATATTTTTTCCAACTACATCTAAATTTAAAAGTGATAAATATTTATATATATATTTAAAAAAAAAAAATATACATGTATATTGGGAATTAATAAATTTATTTTCATGTAATTCTTTTATATTACAATTGCATTTGAAACTTAACCTAATGACTATTGATAGTTGGGAAATTAACACAACTAAAAGTTAGATATTGACTTCAAATGACTAGAAAGTTAATCTTAGAGTTGCACATTTTAATTTTAATTTTAATTCTATTATGTTCTAATAATACGTTTAATGGAGAGTGGAATGCTGAAGTTAAATAATAAAATACAAAATACATATTTTATAAAGCACAATAAGATTTACTCCATTGACGAACTATGACAACCATATAAAAATTGGTATGTTAAATTGAATAAAACTTAAATTTTTTTTTTTTTTGTGTCAATATAAAACTTATTAGTTATCCAGACAGTATATTTCAAAAATCACTGGGGTATATAAATTTACGCAAATAAAACCAACAGTGACGTTTAAAAATATTATAAATACATTAATATATAAATAATGTATTAGTTATCGAGCCTTAACATAACGTATAGTAGTTGCCGTACTACATAAAAATAAAAACTCTTGAGCGCAATTATGGCAACGCAATACATAAAAATCAAATTTCACCCAATAAAAAAATAATAATAACTGAACAAAAATAAATAGGTGATAATAATAATAAAATAAAAACAATACAATAAATAAGACTTGGTTCAAACATAGACATAATAATACATATTACAATATTGAATATTATGTCTACACGTTTAGGAGGTCTAAACTCCATAATATAGGAACTTGATCTATTTCATTAATATAATAAATATTAAATACTAAGTGCCAAATGTCACCATTGGCGGTTTACCATTCGCAAACATAGTTCATGGTCACGGACATCACCCCATCCACCATTTCCTTTACGCAATACTTTTTTTTTGATTGGAGCATAGGTTACTTCCAATTTTTCTGGAAATAAATATTTGTACACCGAACTAAGCAGTTTTTGAACTTTAGCTATGAGTGCCATATCGAAACAACTTTTTTTATGATGAACACCACTACACAAGAAAAATGGTTTAAATTGTTATTTTATACATGTGTGTTTTAATTTTATGATCGCTTACCATTCACCAATATGAAATACTCTAGGAGCTTTGAGTACAAACACTTTAAATTCGTGGCTAAGACAATTATTGGATACACTTTGTAGACTCCAATCCCAATTATAATCATCATACTTGCAGAATGTGTCGGCACAATCAACAAACTGTTTCCAAACAGTTCGATTATACGCCATACCCATATTATGTTTGCTGCTAATCCATTGAGAAATCTCGACCTATAATATTTTAAATATCATACAAATAAAATTAGTTTAAATTTAATTTAAATAAGTAAATAATTTAAAGAAACATTTTTTTATTATTAAAAAATCTAACACAAAATGTAACAATACATCTACATGCTTGATGTTTAAAAAAACTTTATTATTATCAAAACATACATATTACAAAAAATATTAGCTAAGGTATGTTCTGCAATTACAATGCAATACATTAACTAAAGTAGTTCAAGAATCAGCTACTGTTAAATAAATCAATATGACATTTTTATTGCAACCTCTGAAAAGTCAACTATAAAGTAATTATTATTAATTAACCTCTTTTTGTTTTTAAATCAATAAACATCAATTTAAATTTTTAAAATACATTCATAGTTTATAAATTAAAAAAAACTCAAAAGAAATAGATAAGAAGTAAAAAAAAAAAACCTTTAAGTAATGAATAGTTATGCTAAATTCTCTAATTTCAATTAAGTCCTTATTTAAGTTATATAATATACGATTTATGCCACAAATAACTAATAATTGTAGTTACATTGACTATTTTAATAATCAAATCAACATAACTAAAACCGTTAAGATGAAAAAACAACACATGATAAAGTACTACCCTAAGGGTATATCATACAAATTAACAGTAAAAAATAAAATTTATTATATGTCAATCAAACAAATAAATATTATTAAAGAAAACAATATATACTTTTAGTAGTAAGCCAAAAAATCCATTAAAAAATATTTTTATCAAAATCAACAATAATGTTAATGCAATCACGGTAACGAGTTTCAAAAAGGAAGGACAGATACAACAAACATAAAAGGTTTTTTTTTTTTATAGATTTTATGTTTTATAAAAATGATTTTAGAAACTAAAATTTAAATTGATATCATAATACTTAAAGTATATTTGATAATTTGTGCATTTTTTTTCATAAGACAGATTAATCATTAATGGTTATAAATTTAATAAAATCAAAGGAAAACATAAAACACAATAACTTACAACTTTAAGCAAACAAACAAATCATACTAATAATCAAAATTAATTTTGGTACCTAACAGTTACCATTAATGTCTCATAAAACCATGAATAATTAAATGATATGAACTATTTGAAGAATTTCATACCGTGCTCAATACAAAAATACACAATCAGCAATTACATTATAAAAATTTAAACTTCAAGGAAATAAAAATATAATAATATTTTGTATATTTTAAAAGTTTCTTAAGATTAAAGATATTATTTACTTTTTAAGATTATTTAAACTTTAGTAAGTTCAGTACGCTTATTATTATCATTTAGTCTGTATTGTTATGCTATAAGGTAGGTATGCTATATGTATATTAACAATTTAGTACTTTATCATTTTATATTGTATAAAAAATAAATTGCTTGAGTACTCAAAAATAGAATTAACTCAATTTATTTCAAGTAACAGATTTAGTATTTTAATTGCTATTATAATTATAAAATTCTATTTTTATGAATGTTACAATACATAAGTATATATTTTTAGCAATTTGAATAAATAGATATTATGTAACTTGTATTTAAATTGATTTGTATTATACTCTGAACTCTCTCTTAATTTATAATATAAATTAAATTAAAAAAATTAAATTGAAAGGTAGACTTAATTAGTTTGATTAAACAGTTTAAGAGAAATTTAAATTATTAGCTATTTTGACCACTACACAACCCTGAACAAATATTATTAATCGTGCAAAACAGATATTCAAATATATTAAGTATAAACAAGACACGCATCCACATAAATTGGCAAAATAATTGCATGGCTTATTATATTGCAATTTAAACAGTTTTATTTATTTAGGTGAGTAGTAGGTACATTTCTACTAATTAATTGTAATTAGTAAATTACCATTAGCACAAAACGAATTAAGATTGATAGCCGATAGGAATAAATTTTACCTTATTCCTTAAATTAAACGTATTGAAAAACTGCATGACAAGTCGCGTGGAGGCTTCTAACTAATAACCAACAGTTCAAGGTTAATGCACCTAAATTACTACATATTATATACTTATGAAACAAATTTATTCTCAGCAATCTGCATTATAAAATATTTTTAATTGATGTTGCACACTTTTCTGTCTGTGGGATGAAAAGGAAATACAAATTCAACCGGGCGAAAAGCGTTTAATAAATACGTTGGATTTGTTTACAGTATAATTATATCAAACCGGTAGCGATTATGGTATACAATTTGCATGCAGATATACTTATGTCGAACATAAAAAAAAAATTTTTTTTGGATGGGTTCAATTATTAATATATGATGGAAAAATTACGAAAACTAAAATTGGGTTATTGAAATATTCAATACGATTAGATAATATTATATGCATGCATGCAAAAAAAAATATATAGGTACAAATAAGGAAAACTGTTCAACCTTATCATAATGTGAAAATGAAGGAACTATTTTAAAACTCCAAGACGGCGGTGTTAATTCTGCAGCAAATATTTGCTGTCGACGTATTACCCTTAAAATATCCTTCTATAATATGTCGATTTTTTTTATACATTTATTTAATGTGTTGTGTATGTTTCAAAATTGATCCAAAACCGCAGCAGTCATAATGAAAAAATTGTCATCAATTAACACCATATATTATATTCAACATAAATTGCAGGGGGGTCAAGGTCATCATAAACATATGTAAATATAAAAGTATTGTAACGTACCTTTGCTTCTCCGTAAAAATTGTACGTTTTCAAGTATGTTCCTAACGACAACATACTACACTGTGGGCACGCCACGCTACACGATTTTTCCATCAACTTTAGCATGTATATGAAATCTTCTGCTACATAATGGTCGTCTTCCAAAAATAAAATCGGACCTGAAAATTACATGTAAACTGTATAAAAATTTCGTTCGATCAATTAAAATAGACAACAGTTTAAAGATGTGTTAGATCTCGGACAACCCCCGCCCCACCCCATTAAAAAAATCTAGAAATCTTAATTTAAAAAATGTGATCATTATCAGTATACTAGAAAATTACCGAATCAGAATTTATAATTTAAAGAAAAATGGAGATGATCATGCTTGGTTAATCATCATTCTGTGTATGTATAAATATATAATATTGATAATATTGCAACTCTGGCGACAAAAATGAATCGATGCAGTATTCGGCCACCGTTAAAACGTATTGGTAGATTACAAATTTATTGTCATCTCTGAATTAACCACACATTCGAGACCCAGGGGCAAGCGATGAGTCCATTATATACCTGAATAATTACTGACAACGTCCAACTCGTTGAACACCCTGTTTGCTTTCCACCACCAATGATGCTTAGTTTGGGTGAATTTCGCCTCTCGATAATGACCATATTGATCCGGATGCATGGCGTTGATACACTTCCTTTTAATCGCACTGTGTGCCATAAAGGAAAACAAAAACAGAAAAAAAACACACGTTAACATCATCATAATATATAATGATATGATTTATAAGAAGGGTGTAGCATTTTTAAATATTATTAACATATATCATTACAATAAATATTAAATTGTAATAGAATAATTACTCTGATTTAGAAATGTCTCTGGGGCAGTCTTCCGGAGATTCACCAGGAAACGAAACCGGATGCGTTTGTATAGAATACGGATAAAATATCTGCATGGTTTTGCAAAAGTCTATCATCTGTATCAGTTCGTTTATTTGTTCATCATAATGGTCGTGACTGAATATTAGCAGTGCATTTTCGATGCCCCGCGCCCTTGCCAGACTCACTATGGTGTGCCGAAGATACATAATACGTGTATGGACCTAAAAAACAACCAATAATAATAACGACGAACAGTGTTCGTCTTGGATCGTATACAGGCCATAGAATTATGACAATATTACAATAATACCATATCACTACAGTCTATTATTTTCCGGATCGTTAGACAGGTGTCCAATGCTCATTCGAAAACGTATAATGAACATTGTATGATGTATAGTTAATAATATTAAGAATAATAAACATTACACGCGAACACACGCGGATGGCATTTCTGTACATAGTATGAATTAATTATAATACACAAGTATGCACTCAGCGTCTGTGCGTGCATAAATGTATAATGTGTATAGGTACATACTATATCATATCAAATAATTTAGTTTCATACTTGTATAACAATGACTAGAGAATCGTTTTGTAACGGGCCGTACACGTCTTCGTTGAGCACGATCTGTTTAGAGTTTTGCTGATCGATCAAACGTCGTATTTCGGATGCATTCAGACTAACCGCTGTCGCAACGTGTTCGCTGGCGTTTCCGGGCAATATGGCCTGGTGCGGACGGTCACGTTGAGGCAACGCGACCAAGTACTTGTGCAAATGCTGTATACATAAAATATACAAATACAAAATTAGAAGACAAAAAAAATGGTACAATAGAACAATATGTTTTTTAAATCAAATTGAACTGCATTCATTTAGTCAATAGATTCCGATGAGATACGTACTAACATTTAGTTTAATATTAATATATTATAGAGGCTTTGTATACAGCATTATACTATCGGTTTCGTTTTATACTTAAAAAATCAAATTAAATTATACTGATATGTCGGGGTCCTAACATTTAACTTTTAAATCTACCACTGATTACGACATATAGGTACATGGTTATACTTTTCGTTAATATATAATATTATCATAAGGTGTATAGTATACACGTATAACCTACGTGTAAGCTCAATATGATTATTATTATGCGGATATATTATATTAAAATCGATACAATAGTATATCGTACAGGAAGAACGAAATTGAACACGCATATCCGGTATAGACATTACTACATTAGGTAGTAATAAATAGTGCATATATGTATATCATTAAAAGAGCAAGAAACAGATTAAGTAAAAGTG
This sequence comes from Rhopalosiphum padi, assembly GCF_020882245.1. Lineage (NCBI taxonomy): Eukaryota > Metazoa > Arthropoda > Insecta > Hemiptera > Aphididae > Rhopalosiphum > Rhopalosiphum padi. The sequence goes on along the minus strand of NC_083597.1, from coordinate 63,485,896 downwards.
AATATGGATTAGATTAATCAAATTTTGATTACAAGAAAAGAGTACTTTATTTTGGGCAAGATTACTAAGGTAAATATAGAACATTCTTTGGCATCAAATATAGAATATACATTAAATATTAATTAAAATAAAAATAAAAATATTAATACCATTTTAAAGTTATAATAAAACAACCGAAATTTATAATAAAAAAATTAAATATCTATTATAGAAAATAATAAATAATTACATATTATTCTGTAATCGTCATTATATAGCTCATTAGCCATTGTTATACAGGATAAATGTTAATTCAACAATCACGACGATATCAACATCGATAAACAATCACAACAATGTTTTTCTTTAGTAATGATAATTAAATAATGATTAACATCCTAGTTTTTGGTAAAGTAAGAATCATATTTTCAACCATTTAAGGAATATCCAATAGATCAGTGGTTCTCAACATCTCAACACGTGTTGCGTAGTGCCAAAATGTGTGTTACCCCCAAAAAGTATTTTAATATTTTTTTATTTATTACACTCTTTGGTCTTAATAATTTAAGTGTGCCATTTATTTAGAGTTCGTCATGAAGAAAAAGTTTAAGAACCACTATTGCAGATACCTGGTTTTTTTTAAATAGGAACCATCCTTTGTGTAAATCGCGATATATGATATTTTTGAATATATTTTATTTTGATGTATCTGATAAAAAATTCGATTGACTAGTTACTGCGGGTTATTAAAATATAAATATTAAGAATAATACTCCTTAAAAATTATTTTATAAAAATATAAAATCGAAGTGATAATGTCTAGTATTTACTGTTTAAGATAAATAAATTTAAAACAATTTATTCGAATTTAAATTTAAATACTTACATCAACATTTAAAAAATGACATCTGGTTAATAATTAAAAGAAAAAAAAGTAATTCTCATTTGAAATAAAATGTAGGTTTAGTACAGGACACTTTTTGAATAGTTTACATAATCTATGAAAGTATTTGTAACAAGGTCATTAAATAGGTACGCTTGAAAATCCTATAAATCAGAATTTGAATAAATTTATTATTTATTAAAGAAATGGTGAAATACCCTGTATAAAACCTATTACTAGTGATTTAGTTGTTCAGAAATATGAGTACAATAACTACCGAAACGATTGTTTAAATAATACTTTATTAATTCAATATAACGTCGAATATATAAACAATTTTAAAAGAATACCTATATATTTTAGTTTATATGAAAAAAGAAAGAGTAAAAATATTCTGTGATTTCAAAAATATAAGTCTACTAAATCTAATCTGAAAGACTCAACGGATAGTCAAATCTTTCCAAAACACTATATTTGTACGAATATGCCTACAGAGTTTTTTTTAAATTAATTATTTTATGTTTTTTAACCTAACTTCTTAGGTTACCGGATCTCAAATCATATAATTATACTTAATTTAGGTATATATGTTACAAACTACGCCACTAATAGATATAGAAATAGATATGTTCTTGAAGAATAAATAAAAATAAAAATAAAATAAAATATACGAGCAAATATGGATAAAATTTGATTAACGATTAGATGTTTTCCGTATGATTAAAAGTAAGCCACATTGAGCACTTGTATATACTAGAAACTAAATTTAATAGGTTTCATTGTTTTAATTAGTTATCACTCTGGACCTAAGAACTAACTTATAATATATAGACATTTGAAATCAGATATAAATACTCTATGCATTAATGTTACACGCTAATAACACACATATTACGGGACTGCTATATTCACAAAATACGTACACGCATCAACTATATACAATAGGTAATATATATAATAGTATTGTTTGTATACACATATAAATCTCACCTGAGGAACCAATTGGAGCATAGAATCATTAGCGTCCAGCAGTCCGTCCGGCTTGGCTAGTATCTGTAACGTCTCGTTGTCAGCCACGTCAGACATGTGCATTTGTACCCAGAAAAACGTGAGACAAAATATCAACATGACGGTACGTAAACACACGCCGATGCCCAGCTTCCGACACACGGCGATGATTTTCTGTCGCAACGTCCGCACCACGTCTATATTTATATATGCACGATCTCAGAACATTTCATAGTACTATATATTATGTATATTAATATTAACTACGTTACGGCATCGTTATATGTTACACGCAACATACACGCCATCTAATGTTAAAACGATATCGTGAAAAATAGCGTGTTTATAATATTATGTACACGTATTGTATCTTACCGATCGCCATTTCAAATTTGACTATTTCGGTCACTTTGACAACCATTTTTTCGAGTGTCTCCTGAATGTATGTGCAACGCAAAAACCCAAAAATGACGGACACGGATCAAAAAGTGGTTCATCCGTTAAATGCACGTCCGAGGTGCTATGCTGGTTTTGCACCTGAAAATAGTAAAAAAAATTAATTTAAATGCAAATATAGACCTAACAACTTAATTATATGAACTAATAATAAAAATAAAATAAAATACAAATACAAATAATTTATTGGATTTTCATTATAATAAAAAGTAAAAAAAAAAATTAATACATCTAACTGTCATCATTTTTATCGACCTTCAACTACACAGTTAATAGCTCAATTCAAGCGTCACAATGGTTGATTCATTAATATGTTTTGACGTGTACTATTCGATCGATCAATTAAAATAACAATTTAGTGTTTAATTAACACTTTGATTTCATGTTTCTCTCTTTTTAAAATATAATAGCTACCTAGTTAATATAGGCATTTTTTTTAATATTTAACTTTTTTTCGTGTATAGAATACATTATCTTTATTAATTATTTATAGATAAACTTTTAAAATCATACTTTAATTATAAACGATTAAATATTCTAAACTTGAGTATGAAATATTCTGTAACTTGAGACAAATATATCTACGTTAATGTATTTTAATATTTTATACTTATTTTCATATTAACGCAATTTCAAAATGCTAACATATTACACAAAATATGATCGTTTAGAGTTTAGACGTTAATATTTCACATTTGCGTATTATGAGTAGATATGGTACCTACAATTATAATATCAAATATTATTATACTGCAATTATGATTTAAAGTAAATAAAATAAATATATCAAATATAATATTGTACATAAATAATTATATTACTATTATAATAATATAATTATATTAGTATATAGCCTACAGTTGAAATTAATTAGATTTTACCTATATATGATGTATTACATTGAAAACTAGAAAATAGAATTATTTGGAAAACTAAACGCATAACGTAGTGTATCGACAATACAGCAATAGCATGCATCGATCAACATTGTACTAAAATCCTTGGACATTTTACGGAATATTGAACGCAGATTAAAAATATATTGTCATTTAAAAATACATTAAAAAATTATTTCAAAAAATTCAAGTCTAGATCTGTATAAAATAAATACTATTTTGTAAACATTTTCAATATGTAAAATATAATGAGTTTTTTAAAGTTATTTTTAAAAAACTATTACTTAATTTTACTTAAAATACTCGAACAATAAGATAATCTTATTATGTTTTGCTAACTATATGTATACCTATTAATAAAAATTAAAATTAAAATAGGACCTATATGTTATCACATTATATTTTTTTTAATAAGAATTTACAATTTTAAGAAAGCAATTCGTGTTTTGTTTTATGTTTTTATTATTAAATCTTATCCATAGAGTTTAGACTTTACATTTTAATAATTCCTAAACTACTCATATAAATATAGTCAATGAATTTTCAACATTTTAGTATTTTTAGTATTTGTTTATATAGATATCCTAACTCCTAAATATATGATAATGCTGTTTTACATTTCAGTTTTACACAATTTTTTTTTTCATTTTTATGTATTTCACAACTATAAAAATAAGCTATATTTTTAGAAAAAGTTCATTCTTTATTATAAACTTTAACTATTGTTGTTGGAACGCTATATATATTGAGAAAATCTAGAGATTAAGTTTTTTTTTTTAAATACAATAACATTTAATTAATTCTAAGATTCAAAATTCCAATGATTCCATTCGATAAATGTATATATATATATATATCTATAATCTATTGAGTATAGATATTGAAATGTTAAGTTTATGTTCGCGTCGTTAGATAAACTCTCATAGTTAGTCGTTAGATATATATCAAGAAAATAAAATAAATAATCGACAGGCAAATCAAAACAAAAAGAAAAGAAAAGGAAAGAAAAGTAATAAAACCACCCATAACAAAATTATGCCAACGTTTTATACATAATGAGGTATTCATGATGTTTTAGGTAGAAACAAGAATGTTTTTTTGCAACCCTTAGTTTCCGTTCAATTTAGTTTTTCTATCGTCCATTTTAGCAAAAACCCGGTTTATATAGTATTACTACGTAATAAACGTATATTATATACTACAAAATGACTCTCTCTATCTTTCTTTCAAAACTGTGCATGTTTCGAGCGTTATTTCGCTGAATGTGCTGAATATAGTACAGTGTAAAACATTTATAAATGTATTACATATGAATTTAAAAAAAATAAAGTTGAGGATGTAAATTAAGTATTAACAGGTGATTTATAGCGTAGACTTGACTATTTGTTATAGCGATACCTACTGCAGATTTATGACGCGACATCGTGGTCTAATCGACCCAGGTCTACGCCCACGTAATTTCAACGACAACTGTAAAGCGTGAATTTAGTTTGCACTATTTATTCAATCAAATAATATAGGCACTATATACGCTTTTATATCATATCAAAAATATATTACAGCCAACTTTACTGTAGTATTAAGTATAAAATATGTTATTTAAAGATTAATATATGCGAAATGCCTTATTAATAATAGTGTTAAAAAATGAAACTGTTTTTTGCATTTTTTAGCATTTTACGAGGTTTTTAGTATAAAATTAGTAATTTAAAATATTATGTATCTCAAGAAATTATGTTAGGTTTAATGCAATGTTTGTGCAGTTGACCAGTTATAAAATAGTTAAAAATGTATTATAATATAGTTTTATATTTTTATTTATGGCGAATAACAGCCCCGAAATGACATAGTTGACTGATTAAAACGTCTGACAATAAGTTTTTTTAAATTTTTTCGATAGCATTATTATACTTCCTTAGATCGTAAAATATCTATTAAATTGATTTATGTAATGGAATAAAGAAAATGTTAAGTCATTTTTTATTAGTATTAGTACGAGTATATGATTAAAAAAAATTCTTAACGACACTTTTATTTTTTATGACTTCAGGAAATATAAATAAATTAGTTATAATTCATTACGAGTCAAATCATAATAATTAGAAATTAGAGTACAATAAATTAAAAAATATTATATAGGTATCATAAATAAAGTTATAATAAACAAAGTAATTTAATATAAAACACTTCCAAGTTCTAATATAAAATAATATCAGTTCGAGATAAAATGCAGTAGGTAAGTGTAAAATAATCCATAGTTAATACAAAATAAATGAACCCGATAATTTAAAATAAGCACTACAGGAAAACACTAATCAGAAAATATACAATATAATATTTTAGCAATCAAAATAATATATTCATGAAAAAGTCAATATTATATGTATTTTACAAATTTATTAATATATACCTTGCATTTAATTAAAATTAATTAATTTTATTTAGTAAATTTTTCTAATTGTTATTATTACTAGACATTCTTAATATTATAATTTTTACATAAAATATATTTTATAAAATGTTTATGTTCTTGAACAACTTAAGTTATTTTGATACAGTTTTTCCTAAATTTATTATGATTATAATATTAAATATGCATAAGAATATACAATTTTTTCAAAACAATTTATGTAGCAATTAGATCTTTAAAATGAACATCAAATAAAATCGTAACATAAATTAAATTTTTCATTAAATGCCAATTATATTGAAACACTTATATTTTAAATAGCTAATGAATAACAATATAATTATGTCTGATAAAATAATTTACTTTAGTTAATGAAACATATTAACTATATAAAAAACAAACTAAACACACAACGTAATTATTAATCAACGAACCATTAAACTTTATACCTAATATGATAACTATATTTAATAAGAAAACAAACTAATTTGAAAATTATAAATATAAATGAAATACATTATCACTGACATACATTATCCAGATAGATTCGAGTCACTATCATTAGTAAGCATGAACACTAATTAAACAATTTCTGTCATGATTACTTTAACTTAAAGTCTTAAAGGTTAATAAAGAGTAAATATTATAACATTCAATTTTTGATAAATCTTAGTTAATATTCAATAGAGGTGAACTTCATCAAACAATTTATACTTATGATCATGAATTATATAAAGTAGCACCATACCAAACGTTTCGTTTTAAATTTAAAATATAAGATTGTAATTAATAACAATTAATAATAAAAATAACTAGAAAAATATGTCTTTCAGTGAAAATAGGTATAAACTATAAAGTTATGGTTTATGGTTAATGTTTGCTATTTATTATATCGTCATTATATTATTCAAACCATACATTTTTAGAGTGCTTAGATTTCAATAAATAAATTACTAATTGATGGTCTATTTTTTTTTTGTACAAGGACCTACCTACAGGTATATTTAGAACAATTGTAATGTTAAAATACAACCAATTTCTATTTAAATAAAACTAAATTTATTATTATAAATTTATTATTTGTATCCTTGACATTCTATACTTTATAAAAATCATCCAAATTATGTACCTATTTTCCTCAGTTATTTTAGTAATGTCATTACCTGCAAACAGGTACTTAATAACCTTGAAATATTTAAAATAACTTACTTGTTTTTAATTTGGAAGAGAAAAACGTATGGTCATTTTTTAACAATTGTCAAAATATAAATACCACAAGTTAGGTACTTATGTATTTTATTACAAATTAAACACAATATCTATTGTCCTTAATCAACTTGTCATTCATTAACTTAAATACACTTTTCCTGTATGATTTTTATACTATAGTTATAATATTAAGTCAAAATAATATAACAATGTCATTTTTATATTATAAGTAATAAAATTTAAAATAATTATAAAGCTGAGATTAGTTATTGAGTACTTTTAACTAGAGCGAATATTTTCAAATTTTAAAAAAACTGATAAATTTTTGATGCAAAATATTTTTAAGCATTAAGAACGTGATCTAAATTTTGTTAAAAATCACATCTTTAAGTATTATTAGTGTTCAATTCCCAACTAACACAGAAGTGAAAAATAAAACTTTTACATAAAAAAGTGTTTTGTAATAACTTCATACAAAAATAAAGCAATGAATTATAAAACAAATATTATACCGGCTCAATTTCACTATAAGTATAAAAAATGTTTATGATTCAAAAATATACGATTTTAATTAGAACAAAAACGTAGGCAGTAAATAATTAATTTTTGGTCAATTAATTATAAATTAAGGCATTTAAATATGAGATTCACTGAAGATTTCCATTCCTGTCAAAACTATACAAAATATAGTATAATGTTATAATTATACTCTATAAATTAAAGTTTTAAAATATTTATACAATCCCAAAACTAAAAGTGTATACACAACAACAAAAAGTATATTGTATAACCCTATTCAGAATCTAAAAAAAATCTATTATTTTAATTATGTTGGTCGATACTTTAAAACCATTTCCAGGGTGAGACAGGCTATATAATACAACATAAAACAATACTATACAAAGCCATAAATAAATAAAACCAAAACAAAATGAATAAAGTACGACTGTATAAATGAAAATACCTTACCGAATAAAGCACGTATTTTTATCGTCAGTCGATTATTTATCTATTTTTCAAGCTATCAGCGTATTTTTATTTATTAAATAAATAAAATAACTAATAAGTCAGTGATCTCGTTGATATAGACGACGCATAGAAAATTTTAATAAAAACATTGTCGTACAATTAAAAATTGCATATCAATTCCCAATGTCCACCAACCTCTTTCTTTATAAATACTTATATAAATATATTTCTCTGAAGATTAGTCATTTTCAACTAAGGAATTGATACTAGTTATACTACCTTGATATTTATTTATTATTTAAGGCAGCGGTTCTCAAACTGTGATACGCGGAGGGCCATTTTTGGATAATAAACCCATTCAATTATCTAATTCATATATTATTTTAAAAAACTGATAAATAAAAATAATTATACTGCAGTTGTAGTATTGTATTGCCTTATTATTAATAAAAAAATGTATTTAACTGTACAATTTGGATTTCTTAATAATATATCAAAGTGGTACGTAAAAAAAAGCTTAAGAACCGCTGATTTAAGGTAACCAATACATATACAATATTTACGTGTGTAGAAGAAAAATCGTTTTTTTTATGTGTAGTCACATTAAAAATATAAAGAATTAACGATATAAACGGACTGAGATCTATGTAACAAAAAACATACACATACGATACACATAATAGTATGATATTATGATCTATCAAGTATATTATGGTAATCAAAAAGTTTAAATAATAAAAAGGTACTAGATCCAATATTACATACATTAAATTTTGATAACTCATTATTAAGGCCTATTTTATTAATAATATAACTTTTCTGATAACTGGGAAACTATTTGTTCACATTTTGAAAAAAAATCATCGATTAAATAATTTACAGTAAAAAAAAGCAGTTTTCATTTTAAAAACTGAAGTATGTATCTCCACATGACATTCCTAAAGTAATACAAAAAAACTTAAGAATTTTATTTATTTTTAAATGAAAAATTGGAGCTATACATGCTTTGTGAATCATTATGTATATACCTAAGTACCTATACATTTTAAATCAAAAGTATTCACCTCCCGACATATAATACCAAACAAAGCTATAAAATCAAATTCACCAAGACATTATATTGTACGTGTATATTATAAATGTGTGCGTTATTATGTATCTATTTCTAATATATATGATGTGCTTATATCTTTACTATTATAATACATAAAAGAGCATTTGGCGGTCTAATCTCTGTCGTTGTCGAGGGGGCTGAGAATCAGTTAGATCGGGGGATGAAAGGGGTAAAACAACTTAAGAAATTTGCATTTGAACCCCGTGCACGGACAGTTTAACGCTTGCCGGGCGCACAAAACCTGGGAACACCCCATCCCCTCAACCGACCCTTCCACATACACCTGAACCCCTATCCAAAATCACGAGCGGCGCAGCGTTCCAAACAACCGTTGTCACGACAACCCAGCAGTTCAATGTATATAATAATATAATATAACTCAGCGCATCGTCTTCGTCTTTGCCGCCCCCACCAACGTAAATCTACGCGCATATTGTTTCAACGGTGTGGCGTGAACTGCAAACTGCACGGACGTCCGCACCACACCGCTGTGGTGACGGTAAAAGCCGACAGACGACACGCCGACACCGTCTGCCGATCGCTGTCGCTAGATTATATGTTATCATTTAGTATATCATACACAGAGTGTTGCAAGCTCATTCTCATATTATCTTATAGTTGTGCATTTATTCAAAATCTGAATTATCGAATTTTTAAGTATAATAAAAAGCTATATTTTTAAAGTCATTTACAGTGTATCTGTAGTAATACAAAAACTTTTTCAAATAACAATATCCTATTTTTAATACTTCTTTCTCAAGAATTTACATTAAAATAAGTTTTTTTATTTTTAATCAGGAAATTTACTGTAGAATATATTAGGTCTCTAGTGTAATTCTTCATTGAATAAGTCACTCACGATTATCAATATTCCACACGAAAATCGATTGTGCGACTCTATTTCTATGCATAATTCATAGTTAAATTATGTTACTATAAGTAATAAAGTTGATAAAGTTAATACATTAACAATTAAGGGGTGAAAATGTTTGGTAAATCACCCTATATAATATTATAATACGATATAAATTGAAATGTTATAATAGCATTATACTATGCAGCGAAATGTTGTACTTAATAATCTGGGTAATATATTACAACTGCGCGCAAAAAATTATAGTTAAAAAAAACAGACTACACTCAGTCGATAATAATATACTGCAGGGTGATCTTGCAATTTATACTTTTTTTTTTGTGAGGAACTACTTTTAATCGGATAGTTATAATACAGTATTATGATATCGATACCTTTGCTCGTGTTAAAGTTCTACGATAATCAAGAGGTTGCTACACAAGGAAACGAATCCGACCAACGCTCGACAGAGTGCACTATTAGGTATTTTTATTACACTGTAAATTAAATAAAATTTATTGTAATTATTATTATAAATTATCTAAAATAATAAAAATAATAACTACACATCACTAGCTTACGCTTTGAGGATACCAAGCGAAACGATTGCTCAACGTTCAGTTCTCGGATATGTGTTGAGACTTAAATAGTTTAAGACGATTATACTCAAATTATAAGAAACAAATAAATCTTTTACAATGACTATCAGTTGCTAAATCGTATATAAATTAAATAAGTCATTTTTTATACACACTTGACAATATGGTATGCACATTAACGCTAAATAAAAGCTGTAACCCTTTATCTGATCAATAAATATAATTTTTAGTTTTTATAAATACAGTCGATATTTTTTTTATCCTTTACTATTGAACTTTTTTACAATTTTTACCAATATAGATTCCATTTTTACAAATATTGTAAACATTTAAATAGTTATATTACATAATAAAATCGTGTTGTACTATAAAGTATATAAAGGCATACTAAAAAATAAAAACATATCCTGACGTATCTATTTGACGCATAGCCCGTATAACAGTAACCTATACCTAGGTCTAAGATCATAAAATGTTGTTTTTATTCTTAGTTAGAAATTTAGAATATTGAAAAACGAGAATATACATTATACATATAGGTAAAGTGAAACATGAGTTATGAGTTAAAACCAAAAAGATGAAATAAAAAACTGAATATATTTTACAAATTGTATAAATGGTTAAAATTTTGTTTTGTTATAAATCTATACAAATACAATAATAGTATAAAATAATTTATGTATTTCATGAAATTCTCAAATAATTTTTATTTCGTTATTTCGCCTACAAAATTATATTAAAAAAAAGCATAGGTACTTAAAATATTATCCGAATTAAATTTCAAATCTAAGTATAGTCTAATGAATAAGCTACCAAAACTTTTACATATACACTAATTTAACCTAAAAAATATATTTAAAATTAAAGCATTCTACTCAGAATAAAATTATATTTTAAATACTATTTTTAATTTTACTAAGCACTTCATGAATGATTAATGAACATAATATTATAATATGACATACTAATCCACTTCCATACAGATATATAATACTACATAATATTTTAGTGTGTAATTACTAAAGTTAATTTTATATGTAATATATTATACTTTAAAAGTTTCTATATATACTTTTATTATGATTTACATAAAAGTAGTTAAAAAATAATAATAATAACACGTTAGGTATTATATTTATTTTTCAAATGTATTGTGGCATGGTTAAAAAAACCACCCATAAATATACACATAATACATTAAATTCCCGTTACAACGAATACAAATACAACAAAAAATCACGTTATAACAAAAGTCATAGAAGTCCCCTGCTGAAAAGCAGGACTTATAAAGAGCTTATTCGAATTTTCGTTACAGCGAAATTTCCGTTATAACGAAAAAAAATTCGGTCCCCTGGAGTTCGTTGTAACGGGATTTTACTGTATATCTATATTGAGAGTATTTAAAAATTAAAATAAGCAGAAGCAATATTCACTATTTTGACTATGATAAAAGACTTATCATATGTACCTACACAGCTATTGTTTATGTGGAAATTATTTTTGTGGTTGGATAAAAGTTTCGACTGAATGTTTAAGTCAACGGACACCAAACAAACAGATAACAGAAAATAATAAACCATATTATAAAAATACAAGCTTAAGGAAATAACCATTCAATTAAAAGATAAAATATGTAAAATGGTAGCTATATATATCGATAATAAATTTAAAATGTCCAACTAAAATCTGAAACACAATCAGGTAGTCCTTCGATTTTCCTATTTGTCGCTTGTCGTAGGTTATTGTGATATTACTGATATTATTTGTAAGCTGTTTATTATATTATACTTTTTAAGGGGCTACTAATGGTTAGTTTCTCTCATATATATCCCATGTACCTAATTTTTTTCTCCAAATAATCTAGGTATAATTGGATATAGATTGTAAAAACGTCTATATTATTCACAATTTGCTGTGTTTTGATTAACGATTTTAATAAAACTATTTCTATCCAAAATATTTTCTAATCTTATTTTTTTTTATCTGATTCCAAGTATCAATTAATAATAAATTTCAAATATAACCCGAATGTATTATATATTTATATATTATACTCAATATTTGTACAAGTGATAAATAAAAAACACAACTAGTCATTTCAAGATACTTAAAGTCAGAACAGATCTATTTATTTTTACGCAATATTTTTTTCTTATACTCAATTTAAACCTTCAAATAGTATTTCGGTGATATCATTTTATGGAATAACAATAATTATTTAAAAAAGTGTTTATTACTATTTCCTTAAAGTTATTATAACAAAATGTAATTTGCAATTTATATAATTTTAAATTTAAAATTTGTTACAAATACTCTAAACACTATATTTAATTATGTAATTACTAATTACAAACCAATTACTCATATTTAGAAGTGAATGATGTAGATACACTTATGTACGCTAAATACAATTAGCTTAGCTAGTATAAGACCATTTCCTTTGGGTATTTCAATCTTGGTATAATTTTTTATTAAAATATTCCCACACAAAAATATAAAAATTCAACATAAAAATAGGTAGTATATTTATTATAATATACTAATAGCATTAAAATGTAACTTTGTAGCGATTTAATCTAATTCAAACATTTAAAAAAATAATATGTCTAAGAAAATATTATGGTACTTTTCAGTTATCGTACTTCAGTGGTCAATTTACTGCTGATGGAAATTGGCATTTATTTTAGATTTAGATAGTTCTTTACACGGACATTCGGTGCTTATTTGTTAATTTATTATTATACAATATAATTACTTTTCTTAATTTCGTAAGACGATGAATAAATATAAAATAAGTACCTATATTAATATAAGATGCAAACATTTTTAAACAGTTATAGGTACAAATGTATACTCATATTTAACATATTAAGTAGGAACTTAATTATAATAATATGTAATCATTAATCAATGAATTACAATGTTTTGAAAAACTTAAACAGAATTTTGATACTTCACGTAAAAAAACAGATAAATAAAATCTTCTTTTAGGTCCTACAACTATAACAAATTATTTAATATAGTTAAAATTATTAAAAATCTCTTTTTACAACTTAGGCGCAATAAAAACTTCAAACAATATTTGTCAATAGACTATTGCTGAAAACATAATTTAATAAAAATAATTGGAAATTTAAAAATAAAAAAGGTGGACAAATCAGTATGCTGTTGTATAGTAGGTGTTGAGTGGATCACTGTTATGGATGTATTCAATTTTCATTCAATGATATACGATAAATGATTCTGAACAGATATGGTTGCTCTATATCATTATAAGTACATTCCATAATATTGCAAAAATAAATTTGTATTTTACTATTAGTAATACCGTAGGCTTTTGGAAATATTATTGAGTGTATAAAATATAATAATATACGTAGAAATGTCTTCACGAATAATTTTGTTGAACTATTATACAATAATGAATATGGTTATTCATAGTTTAAAATATTTAAATATCTAATTTCGTCCAAATTTGAACTTACAAGTAAAATGTCTATACAAAATAATTGCAATCAAGATTTGTTAGTTAAGAGCAATTTGTATTGAATGAAATAAACTTTAATTATAAAAATTGCACGATCTATAAATTTTAACTTACAACACAATTTACAAATGTTAAAATATATTGTGCCAACGTATTTTAAATATGTTTATAAAGTTATAAAAACAACTTATGTGGGATCTTGTATTACATTTTCGAGATTTTTGACCAAGAAAAACAATTTTATCAACATTTATAGAAATAAAACTAAAGAAATCGAACATTTCTCATGATGCCTAAATAAATAGTTCAATAAGAGTCAAACTATTTTGAACATAGCATGTATAGAAAATAATAATATTAAGATTTAGTGAAAATTGCAAGTACCTACGATAATTCGTTTTTGAATTAAAACAAAATAAAAATCATTTTAGTAAGATAAATAATTAATTTATGGGTTAGTCGTTAATTTCGTAAAAATTTTAACTTCAAACGCTTGTAAAAATTAGTAGTAGATTTACGCTAATTTTTTTTAATTATTTCAATTAAAATAAACTTATGAAGACCCTTGTATTATATTTTCAAGGATTTTGACAAAGCAAACTATTTTTTATTAATAATTCAAAAAAAAATATCATCAACGGTAATAAATATCTCAAAAACATATATTTTACTATGCATAGAAAATTACAATGCAAACATATGGTGGAAATTTGTCTATAATTATTTCTTTTTAATTATAACAAAATAAAGAAATCAATTTTGTCGAAAACTGGTCTAACGTAAAAATTCACATTTTACTTAATGCTTTGTTTGTTTTTACCGAACAATGTTTAAAATCATTCTGTATATCATTCAATATTTAACTTTTGACCACCTAAAATACCAACGAAATCCATTTTTCTACCAGAAACTACCCCCAAAATTGAAAATCAAACCACTTTTATTGACCTAAAAGGTGATGACAGGTACTAAAAATAACATCGCTGTAAAATAATACATTCATCGTTCTGCTAAGAATCATACATGATTTAAAGAAAAAAGAACACAAAAACTTGAACAAATTATTTTAGAAATAAAATATGTATACGACGTAAGCTGGAAGATATATTTTGAAATATTCTTCAACAGAACCCGATAACTGTTGTAAATATTAAACAATTAAATAAGAAAAATTGATAATAAAAACAGAAAGTGAGTTAATCAATTTGCAATTAAAAGACATTAAAGAATATATATATTAAGGTATATATAATATTATTAATTAATGTCATAGCCGATAATTTGAAAAATTTAGTAATAACATAGTTTTTGGATATTTAAATATGCAATTATAATATTTCATAATAATATAATATATATAAATAAAGGTATACTCATAAATATTTATTAAAAATTATATTATTGCACACAGATAATCGTTTTAATTACTCGTATTTTTATTAGGCATATTATTAGTATCATATATCATACTTAGATTGTTAACAATGAAAGTTATTACTTGTTTTCAACATAAAGATAATTTTCAGACCATTGTGCGTTAGCGAGATATTTTTAATTTTTAAATCGATTTAAAATTTACCTATAGGTAAATTAATAAAATAATAATATATTCAGCTTGTTCGTAATTCCTTATTGTAATAAATTATTAAAATATATTCAATACACTACTACAATGATTTAAATTTAATCATAAATTTAACTGCCTACCTATATAATTAGTTCAGACTTAAATAAGACAAATAATATATTATAGTATACAAAATATACACAAACATAATAGTCAATTAATATTATATAAAAAAAAAATGTATCCTGAAACAACAGTATACATGATCTAAACAAACATATAAACATACTATTTACTTTAACGAAATATTTGTTAGCAATCATTTAAAACATAAATTATTTACTTATTTCCAAAGTACATTAAACGCATATACACGTGCATTAATTCATTAAACAAATAACAAATAATAATGCACACAAAAAGTAGTACCTACCTACGTTTACTGAATAATTAGTTTAGTCTAAATTTACAAACTTTAAAAGAATTTAAAATTATTATTTAAATTAATTTTAAATGCAAAGTTGTATATTATATGTGTGCTATGGAATAAAAAAATGTACATGCATAAGTCATAAATATGAATTAATTAATTTAAAAATATTTAGTATCTATTTATTTAACTTTTAGAGCATTTTATATAAAGAAATAAAAATTAATAATTTCTTTCGAATTGAACAGTTATCTCCAAAACACACCCACTTAAGTCATAACCTCAATATAGTGGCCAACTCGTTTTACGAAAAAAAAAACTCATATATACTTTGATTTAGAAGACTAAAAATCATAATTATTCTTTTATAGACATAAAAATTTACTGGTTAAATTATACTTTGTCAAGTTACCTGTTATGTTGCAATAACTTTTGAATCTGTAATATGCAGGTCCTTCTAAAATTTGCAAGTAATATTTTAAGGTCCCTACAATTGATCTTTTACAATTTAAAGTCAATAGTAATAGCAGTTGTCATGAATTTAAATCAAGAACAGAGGAATTCAAGTAATTTGTGGGAGGTAATCAATTAACCGGCTTTTCGGTATAATAATAAATAATTAGTATAGCGTGGACAATCGATTTCCGTTTTATTTTCATCTCGCCCGCTTTATTGTAATGGTACTTTACGCTCTATGGTTGAAAGTATTAATCAAACACAAGATTGATTAAACATTGCACAAAGTAGTTATAAAGAAATACTGAAATTTTAACATAATTTGAAAATCTAAACAACGGTTTTAATTATTTTAAAATGGCTTAAAAAAAACAAATCATTATAAAATTATATATATTATTTAATAATCTGAAACTTAATACTTTTCCGAAAATTTTAAATATAAACATCACATATATTGAACTAAGTAATTATTTGTTTTATTTAATAGCATTTTAAGATGAAGTGCACTACAAATTTGTCTACAAAATTATCTATTTATTTATACACATTAAAATCGTATACATTTTACAATTATTGGTTACTTCAATTATACTTGACACTTTTACGTCATAATTTTAATATAAGTATTCTGCTTCGGATTATGAAATTTAAAATAAAAAATATTTAAATAAAAGTTAATTTACCATCAAAAATAAGAGGAAAATGAATTTTGCATGACATTTTCAAAAAAATTAATAGGTTTATAAAGTTTATTTTAATTTAATTGACACTTTATGATATTTATGTATACATTATAGTACAATAATAAGTATTTAAGTATAACATTAATATTTAGCCAATATAGAATCGCATTTACAAATAAATAATATTACATAACTAAAAAAAACGATTATTCAGACTTTAGATTGTCAATCAAAAGTTATTTGATGAGTTTATTTGAACCATTGTATATTTAAATAAACGCGTAATAAAAATAATAAATCAAAATATATATGTATTTTTTAATAATAGTACAATGAACAATATTTAAAGTTTAATGATGTTGTTACCTATTTATTCATTCAATTTGTAATTTATTATTTTATAAAAAATGCGATTTCCAATTTATCAAAATTGTAACACAAGAAAAATGAATTGAGAATAGTATCCATAGCTAATAGCTTTATATAATTGAATTATGAATAAATCAATAAACTTACAAGTATCGAAATTATTTTTATCAAAACAATATGACCCTACTTACTTTCTCTTCTAATAACGCATCTAAAAATATTTAAAAGTAATATTAAAACATTTTTAAAAGGTAGAAATCGAATATAAATAATATAGGCCACAGGCAGGACGTGTTTTTATATTAAATTATACTATAACAACTATTAGGTAGGTATAATATGTAAGACAATTCTGTGCGGAAAAAAGTTCATTATAGCGTTGGTATTCCATTTTCCAACATTAAGTGCTAATAGGCTATAGAAAGTGCTATAGGAAGTTACAATATGGTATAAATATCTGCAGGGATTTGACATGTCTAATCATTATACTAGAATAAATACATTTTGCCATAATTTAAACTGTAGATTTCCAACCACTCAACCACAAAACATTCATAAAGCACCTATAATACTATTCTAGAATGTAATTTTCTGTTGGTTATAAATGAGTTCTAAAATAATTACGTTTTTATAATTTGTTTAAATATAATGATAATTTTAAAAATTATGGCCCTAAATATAACCAAAATGAAAAAATACAGTCAAATCTATAGTTGTTTTTTTTTAATTTAAATGGAATATGCAAAATACTAAAATATGTATATATATATTACATCATTATTAAAGGGAGAAAAACATAAATTGAAGTTACATGATTAAGAAGCCATCCATTAGTCACACTTAAATTACTTTTTTAATTTTAAAAGATTACCAAAACAGCGATTTCTATATTGATCACTAGTCTCACTTCATTCAGTAAAATGCATGATAATATAGTGATATAAGTATTTATAATAGTATCCATAATAGTAACAATTTTATTATTACACTTGTAAAAATAAATTAAAGCAAATCTCGATTTATAATTGATAATCTGTTTGAATACATATCAGATATACCAGATGGCTTGCAAACATATTTTCTTGGAAAACTTATAGACAATTTAAAAAATTATATTCTAAAGTAAGTAGTTAAAACTTTTTTTCAAAATTAATCTAAATAAGTGCAGCATGGATGTTTAAACTTTTTCTACCCTCAAAAAGTGAAATTATTGTAAAAAAAAAAACAAAGGATAATAATTTTAAAATCAATCACTTCCTCACATCGTTAGAATCTAAAATTGCTGACTAACTATTTAAAAAGTAAATAAAATAAGGCAAAAAAGAATACTGCCTTATTTAATTATAGGTTTTTAACTTATTTATGTGTGGTAATAATAAAGTTAGTCACAAACTATTTTAATATTATTATTTAAATTATTAACTACTTATTACATTTAATACATTTATGAATATATGGCTTACAATAAGTAATATAGAAAATCTAAAATCTAAGTTATGTTTTTAAAACTATATTTTTTTCAAAATAAAAAGTAATAATATAATGGCAACAGGAGATGTTAATTCTCAAAAAAAAAACAAAACAATAATCAAACAAACGACTAATTAAAAAAATTCGCCACAGGGATTTTTAACAACAATGATACAAACAACAAAATATAAGTAGGTACATTGAATAATGAAACATGAAAAATATGTATAATACAGACTTAATGAAATGCGCCAAGAGACAAAAAATAGAAGTAATTGTACCAAATTGTATTGGATGAGTAGAATACCAACAAGGTAAAATATATATATATACCTATTTTTCCACATCACTAACTCAATAGTCATGGTGTATTAAATGTACAAATAAAATTAAGTATCTATTATTGTCTGCTATCTTCTAGGGCCATTGGTCTTTGAGTAAAAGAGATTCTTAGTAGTTTAACTGAGTTAAAATATATATATATATATATATATATATGTTTAATGACTTTAATTTATATATAATCCTTTAAATAAGTACTATTTCAGTTTCAAATTGTATACTTTATGTCATGGTAACACTAAAAATTATATAGATATTGACTATTGAGTACCAAAACATAGTACTCATATTTAGTATTAGTATTTAGGATTAATATAATTAATATAAAAACATTTCATAGTAGACACTTCTTATTCAACTTTATATTTAGGTAGCTTAATTCTAACAATAACATATTTGAAGCTCAGTGAAGGAGGGATTTAACAATTTTAAGTACCTACACCATATATTACTGTAAGGGGTGAAGCCACAAAAACTATGATAAATTTAGTTGTCTTGAAAAGTTATATTAATTAATTATAATAAAATGTTATGTAAAAAACAATTTAAAATCAAATATATGGAATTATCAAATAAACTATTAATTATCAGTATTAATCTAGTATTATTATTCTTAACATCGACAAATGAAAATTTATAATTAATTGTAGCTTATTAATAATTGTTTTATAAATTAATCAAAACTAAAATACCTATGTATTGAAAAAATGCCTACACAGGCCATTAAATTAACATACAAAAAAGTTAAGGCACGGTGAAAGTTATATCCTCCCACTTAAGTGCTCTATTAAATAAAACACTAAATTAATGAGACTTTCATAAAATTTAAATGTTTAAGTAAATAGACAATATAAAATAATTTAAAACAAAAATATAACAGTTTATTATAACAGCTATTAGATTATAGCGTTTATAATAATAAGAATGTTTATCTGTCATTTTTCTATTAAAAACATATTGATATTTATTAGATTTTGTACTTAATAATTTTAATAAACATATTTATGACATATTTATGACATAGAACAACAGTATTAATATAAGGTAACATAAGTACATACTTAAATATTTTTGATTAGATGATAATATCAAAATTTAGTAATTTATTTAATCAATAAAGGTATAGCGTGTAACATATCCTAGGATTTGCAATGCTATTATATTACCTAATTATTGATAAGTGATTTAGTATAGCAAGCAATTATTTTTATAATACTACAATAGTAGTTATGATAATTTGGTAACAATAATTGATCTGTATTCTAATATAAAAAAATGAAACTCTTTAGAGAACTAATAAATGATAAAGATAATTAATGATGTAGACTGTTTAATTATAAATTTAAATAGATATATTAATTAATTTATAAATATAATATGATATTCAAGTATTTTGTTTACTTATCATATTATTTTAATAATCCTACATACCAAAAGTTAATTTTAAACAAAAACCTATATCAATACTATCTAAAACATTAGCATTTTGCTAAAAGGTACCTAAGTTATTATTTTTTTCAACAATATCACAAAAAATAGAAATTACAATTGCAAATTAAACATTTTAAACATAAAACAAACTTTATGGTATCTACCTGGAATTTGAAACCCAAATTAGTATAAATACGGTTCAATATATTTCTTCCCAAGTACGTAAGTCACAAATGAATAACATATTAAATAATAATTATACATATTAGTGACATCTAAACTTTAGTAACAGAAATTAATATGATATTTTAATAGTCTATTGACTATCAAGTATTTAAGTACCAATATACTATAACATGTTAACTTAACTTTAGTTATATGGAGTTAATTTTTAACTTACTGTACAATATAATAGGTATATTATTTTAAAAATGATAAATAAATATTATTAATTATATCTTAGAATTGAATATTTTATGATGAATTTTCCAAATAGGTATAATTCAAATTGAAATAGTAATGCTTAAATTAGATGTAAATATATACAATAAAAACAAATAGGTATATATGCGTAAACATTATTAAAATACTTATTCAACCAAGTAGAACTATAATTCATCATTACTAATCAATACTCTTATTAAATAACCATTGTGTATAATTTTTGAAAGAATAATGATACCCATAAAATGTGTTTAGCGGTGTTGTTATGCGTTCACACCGTGAAAATGATCCAGAATGTAAAACATAGGTGCATACTTTTAATAACACACAATAACCAACCCTCACTCATGTATGATGTGATATACAAACCACAATAAGTACGTAATAAGTAATAACCATTATAAACTCGCTAATAACATACCTTCATGTTCGACGTTCACGTCTAATTCACCGTGTAGTGAAGTCATTTAATCGGTTGTATTGTATTAGTTGTTTCATTTTTACCACCGACGATCGTGCAAAAAAAAATTACTAACAGGTATAAGTATATATTGTAATAATAATATTATTATTATGATTTTAAAATTCCGGTTAGATACGACGAGGACGAACACGACGAGCATCAGACGGATCACACGAGAATGATAAGACTATCACAATCACTGCTTCGTAAAATGAAAGGTTCAACAAAAAAAAAAAAAAAACATAACACCGGCACGGCGGTGTGGATGACTCGCTATCCGCCCCGGCCGGCTGACCGACGTGCCCCAAGCGGCCAGTCGCAGCGTGTGACCTACAAACGCATCGACGAAGACCTTCACGGAAACCAATTCGCGAGTCTAATACTTACTAGAATTACCAATTCAATTATTTCCACACATTTATCCACGATTGTTAGTGACTATAATATGCATAATACATTTACACCTTCAATTTGTAATTTGTCATAGATACAGCCTATCTATCTAAATTTAATTATTGCCCGATTCAGATCATTTTAATTTTGTTACAAAAACAAAAAAAAAAACATAATAATAAAATAATAGTTTAGTAGCTGAACGGGAAACTATTTAAAAGTATATTAATATATTATAATTTACTAATATACTTGAGAAGTTTAAGTTCGACTGTTCGAGTATAGCTAATTTATCAATTCTATATTTCTACACCGAAAATCAATTAAACGAAATAAGATACCTAGCTACTTATAATATTCTAGGTAATAATATTATATAATATCGAAAAATAAAACACTCAACTTTAAATTTTTTTCGTTTAGTTATTGTATTAAATATATCATGATAATCACGTAACAATAAATATATTTTAATTTTAAATAAAATATATTAAAAAATATAGTTAGATCCCAACCCACATGATCTTTTTTAAGTCCTGTAGGAACATAAAAAAATTTGTTAACTATTAAACAAATTTAAACATTAAGCAATAATCAATAAATTTATGAATCACGAAAAAAAAACAATTATAAAGGTACAATATTGTACAATTGTTTACCTCCGGGAGGATGGGGAATTAATTCTATCGTCTCCCGATATTACAAATTGAATAAGTCCTTTATTAGAACAAGTGATGTCAAAACAAACTATTTTTATATGGAAACTATCAAACAAATAAGTAATAACAAACAAAATACGATCAGAACAATGTGTTTTTATAGTAAGAATTAAAAATATAATAAAGTTCACATTTATAAAAACAAAAATGTTGTTATTTCATTATAGGGAGTACAAATTTCACATAAATACTGTATGTACGAGTTTAATATAAGGCGGATCTAATGTAAAAATCTGATAAAAAAAAAAAAAAAACTGATCATAAAACCATGATAAAACAACTAGGATTCTATTACAGATAACAATAAACTGAAGAACATCAAGAAGACAAGAATACAGTAACCAAATGGGCATATCCGGACAACTCATCTATAAATGAGAGCAAATTATTGTAAACAGAGCCAGAATAAGCTACTCCTGTCTCATGCATTTCTATTTGTTAACTAAGAAGCCCAATATTTCTTGGCACACTTAAGACTTGACCTCCCTTTGCACACATAATTATTAATTTTCCCAAATTATGTTATATCGTGTCTTTTACTCAACAATATTGCGTTAATCAAAAAAGCCTTCAATGAATACAATATCGCCAATATTTTTAAATTTTTCAAATTAATAAATTTAGATAAAAAAATTGTAACTATAAGTTATAACTATAAATATCATTTGTTATCTCTAATATTGTAAAAACTAAAAAGTTATTATATTCGTAGTATATACATTTTACCCTAAACTTAGTGATCGAAGTAATTGAAGCCTTTATATAAATAATAATAAAAAAAATCTGATAAAGTAAGTTAGGGTTGCCATATGGCCTAGTTTGGTCGGGACTGTACTAGTTTTAAATGTATCGTCCAGCGACCAGCTGTCCCGAAAAAATATTTAAAGACGGTCAATAAGACTATAACGTCAATAACTGTCCCGAAATTAAACTTCAATAATAATTTATGTTAACATTTTATCTTTTACTAAACATTTCTATAATAGAAAAACAATAGTGTTTTGATAAATTATAAAATAATTAAGTTGATTATATTTGAATATTATTCGATTGACTAGCGAAATCCATTTTAAAATTATTTTCTTGGATTGATGACGATAATATTAATTTATTGATGAATAATTTCATTATTTTTTTCTTCACAAAATGTTTGTTATAACTTATCGCTAATATTTGATAACTTTGTTGATTTGCCATAATTTGTATTTGTATCATTGAATAAGCGTTTGTCTTACGTATGTCACAGAGTGCTGACCACCATAGGCGCAAATAAGGGCGGACTTTAGGGGCTAAGCCCCCCCAAACACGTCAATAGCCCACCCGTAAACATTTCCTAATTTTTTTTTAAGCTTTATCAGTATTATTATAGTTTATGATGCAAAATTCGTGTTCGTATTTTTAAGATTACGTAATTCGTAAATGAAATTTTATTTATCGTGGTATTATTTTTATTATTATTGTACATTGTAGATTTGTAGCCATAAACCATAATACCTACCAAGAACTAAGAATAATAAGCATTCTTATTACGGAGTCTATTGTTGCAGCTCATATTGATATACCATTTGGCTATTATACGTTTTCCTGAAAATTATGTGGTGTATAAATGTATAATGTATATTATACATTATAAATATAATTTTGACAACTATTATAACTAGATGAAATAGCACATTTAAAAAAAATGTTTAGTAAGTTTTATTTTCTGTCAATATTGTAATTAAGTAAGCAGTATACGATATACCTAAATGTTGTACTAAAAATTTTTTTAGGTGTTAATTACCTGTATAAATGCTTCAATGCTTCATTCAGTAGCTAGGGCTTCAGCCCCCCCCCCCAAATCTCAAACACTATTTGCGCCTATGATGACCACCCCATTGTGTGTGGTAATCTAGGTTAATCTAAAACTGATAGGTAGTTTACTGCAGAGGAATGATATATGATTATTTCCATAAAATATTTGTGACGGCTTAAGTAAAATAGCAACCATATAGTTGATAGAATTATAGGTAGGAACTATAAAGTTTTTTTTTTTAATTTTCGAATGTGGTTCAAGAATCCAAAAATATTACCGATTACTTACTGCACGTCTATACTAAACTAAATATTATATAAATATTATTTTAAATTAAAAGCCATTAGTAAGAAATATAATCGTATTTTGTACGCTATAATATAATATACAGCCTAATGACTCAAAATCTGTCTATTCGAATTTTGATTAAGATACATCTAAATGATCAAAAAACTCATTTGCTTAATAATTATTAATAAAAAAAGGGGGAAAAAGATAACCACTTTGTTGTTCAGCAAGTGTTCAAGTGCACCACTTACTCAATGATAGTAAGTCACTGTAAAGTAGGTATGTATTACATATTTTGAACTCAATAAAAACTTACATACGAAAAACCATTCTGAGTGAAAACGGCCTGCAGCCTCTGTATATATTAGTATATTACTATAAGTATATTTTATGATATTGATATATTTATATTTTATATTCCTATTATGGTAATTTATTTTACTATTAGTAATACGATAGGTTCAATGTTGAATTAATTTTTTAAAAAAAAACATCGCATTTATAATATAATATTAAATTATAATTATTATAATAGTATGCATATTTATATCATATACTATTGTTATAAACTATTGAGTATTTGAGTCAGTACTGATTTATGATAGAACAGTGTGAATTTGTCGTGATATAAAAAATAAGCAATAATATAAAATAAATCTAAATATTTTGAAAAAGTCATTGTGCTTATTAAATATAATATTATACATAAAAGTTTTAAATTCCCCCATGAAATTTTATATTATTTTTTATTAGCATTAATAAAAAAAAAAACAAAAAAATAATAGAAAATACGACTTTAAATAGCTTAAAAAGAATCAAAATATTTTGAAAATTATAATATGTTCGGTTAAAATTTAAATTATCTACGTACCTATCTACGGTTATTTGTTTTTTAAATTCAATAAAATAAAAAAATCGATTTATAAACTGATTTTACATAAAAATCTCCGTTTTACCTAATTATTAAGAAAAGCATTAACATTTTTTTTAACTTTGTACTCCTTCCCCCCTCTCCCACCAAAGTATCAACTAGATTTATTTTCCTACCAGAAAAGAAATTGAAGTTGAAAATCGAAGCACTTTTTTTACTAAGTGTCTCCAGACACAAAAAAAAACATCTTTGTAAAATCAATACATTCATCGCTCCACTCAAAATCTAAAAGGGCCGTTCTCATTTAAAAAATAGAAGTTTATTACTACAGAATACTTCATAAATAGTATAAAAAATATTATCAAATATCAATTTGAAAGTATGTTAAAATCAGAATATGATATAATATAATAACTATAATAAATATTCGAAACTCATACCAACCTGATGCCTATACATAACCCTTATGTATATAATTTACAAGATTTCAGTGGATATCAGTTGTAACTAATATACCTAAAAATAATTATAATCTGTGCGACCGTTCACTGTATGTTTCTATAAAATAATACAATACAAGAAAACCGTTAAATTTAGCGTATTGATAACACTCCTCCTGTCACCGTACACATACCATTTACTATTATAGGCTATAGCTAATAGCTGAATTTTTTGTTCACTTTGAATCTTCAAGCTACTAATTTTTTTTTTTTGGAAAATCTTAAAAAAATAATTTAAATTTAATGTCTGTAAGCATTATAAGTTAGAATTCATAGCCCGTACACTCCCCGTATAGGTAATGATTTAATTAATGAAATTATCCACGTGTGAAAATAAATATAAAAATGAAACAATTAATTCTTCTAACTAATCGATGGTTAAAGAGATTATCTATATAGTATACTAAAATGATGCATAATAATCCTATAACAAATGATAATGATTGATAATGTTTAAGAAATAAAAAAAATGTACGAAATTAAGTATGAAACTAAGTATGTACGTATACTTTTTATACATTATGTAGTAATTTTATACATATATTTTTTTACCGTTTTATAATTAAAAATTATTCAGTTTTAAAACGAATCACGTTTAAACCCTTCTATAACTTAAAATGTGCCAAATATACTATATACTTAGATCATATTATCTTTATGCTTAATAACCATACAAAATATTAAGTAAAATACCATTTTTGGTCGAGATGAGTTTCTTTGAAAATAAAAAAAAAACTACAAAAGTTGTATACATCATAATTTGCACAAACTGTGGATAGACCGCGGAGGAAAGGGGCAAATTCTATTGTTCGTTCCTACTCCATAACGGTGTATATAACACATAATTGGAATAACGTGTGCTCACTATACTCGTATGTAATATACTCATCAAAGGAAGGAAAAAATGATGGTCTAGACGTCTAGAGCGTTGTATTTCTCTATCATAATATTTGATGTGTGCATTGCAAGGTTCAGCGGTGATGTAGATCGTGGTTATTGTATAACAACTAACCTGATATACTATATTATGCGATCTGTATATTATATGTATAGTTTATAAATAGCATCGATACAATATATTATATTCTACACGAGAGAGGTTGTCTGCACTTGGTGTATTATTTGTTAAATTCAATAATGTACGCACTACATATATCATAATATTATATAATAATGTGACTTTATAGTTGGTAGGTGCCTATACTGTCTATATTAGTAAGGTGCAACTGTGCATTGTACAATAGTCAATAGTATATACATTTTCATTGGTTATATTCATTTACAAATATGATTTCTATGATTGCTATCTACATAAAAAAAAGCGTAAAAAGCTACACGATTATTAATTACACAGACATTTATAAATACAAGTATAATTGGCAATTGCACGCATAATAACGTTTTAGACATTTTAACTGAATAGGTATATATTATTATAATAGGTATAATAATACGTATAGTTGAATAGTTTGTACAACTACGAACATTATAATATGAAACATTTGAATGATATTAAAAATTAAATAAATCATAAAAAAAATTAAAAAATTAATACACACAATAGTGTTATAACCATTGTAAGTTATAGCCCACAATAGGCATAATATAATACATCTAAATCTATATATAGCCAACTCAGTATTATACTAGTCACGTTAAAATAAAAGTAGTCAATAAATCTTTTATAAAATAAATAGATACTAATATAGTGAAGATTTTTGACTATTTCTGCTTAAAAAAAATATCCATATTATTCAATGGTCACAATTCATTGTTCAGGATCAAATATTTAAAAGGAAACTATTAACTGGCATAGATATATTGATTGTAATAGGATATTAAATTTAAAAAAAATTATTATACTTAGTGTTAGTTATGCAATACTACAATTAATAGCTTCTGATAAACACAAACTGCAGAATAATAAACAGGTAATAATTTAGTAAAACAATAGAGTTACTGCATAAATATTTTCTTGTTATTTTATTGCTACAACAGCTATTTTCTGAAAAATACATAATTGTAAAACTACTAAAACCAATAAGGCTCTTCAGCTATAAACGCCCAGAAACTAAAATTATGTAGGTAATGTTTAAAATGTATCTGTTGACAATTTCCGTGTTGTGTGTATGTTGTAATATTTACAGACTGTTGTGTTATGTTGTAAGTCTGTAGATGAGATGTAATAAATAAGCCTATAATATCTCTTCTTTGTTTTTAAAATATGTTTTTCTACATTTACTAGTTATTACATTTGCCATCAGTTTATGATGCAGATTGCCGCTATAGATAATATATAATATGTAATATGTATATTGTATATATTGCACAAAGTCTATATAGATACTGAAATTGTGTCGACTATAGTTCTACACTTCTACAATTCTATACATACTAAATTACTTATATAATTTATATAATGTGTATCCGTGTAGATATCATATTATGAAGGTGCCTATTTTGTTTATGTGACTATGTGAGTATACCTAATATTTGTTTTCATATTTTACATATTATGTTTGTAAACAATAACAAACCTACTTAATAAATAATAATAATATTATGTTTAATACTAGGTATACTATAGTTGTTCCTAATAATATAAACAGTCGAATCAAAATATAGCATTAAAACTTTATTCACAACTGCTGTTAATTTTATACATAATATATTATTTTTTTTTTTTGTATTTTATTTTAATCGAAAATACGATTTAGTTCCAAATTATATACCTATATTAAATTGTGACTTTTGATACATTGTTTTAATAATTATTTATATTAATGTTAATAAAAATCGCTAAACAAAATGACAACCTACCAACAAGATTTGCATTTACAATTATATATATTATTTTTTATAGTTTTTTTTTTTGCAATATAATATGTTAAATAATAATTATTATAGTTAATTAGATTCATTCATTAACAGTTTGTACCAATTTTGTTATTTTTTCATAATGTTTCTTATGTGTTTATACCAACGCAGCAACACTTAATTAATTGAGCATTAAATAATAATTAGAAATAGGTACTTATACAGTATACATAATACATTTTAGATTAGTACTGAATAAAGCGAAGAATTTATTAAACAACGATTTGTTCTTTTAGTCTTTTTTTTTTACATTTTAATTGTCAATTAAATCAGTTGATAGTTTAGAACATTTACATAACGCCAATTTTTATGTTTTGTTGTTTTTCAGAAAGAGGAAATCGTAGACATTTGGAATTATCGTCAAATCGGTATTCATATCAGCATTTTCTAGAAATTATAATACGATTTTTTTTAAATATTAAGACTGTTTTTAAGCTAATGCGAATCTATTCTCACCATTTTATGATACGTCGGTATCGACTTATTAAAAGCTATGTTTTTGGTAAAAATTAGTCAGATCTACCGAAATAAAAATATATATATATTAATATTATAAATAATAAATATAGTATATATCATAAAGTATCTTTAAAAATAAATGTACATCTATTCTATCAGTTACCTTTGCTCAGAAGTCAGAATATGTTTTCGTATGGCCATAATGATTTATCTTCGAATTCAGATCGAACAAACTTATAATTGCTATGACCAACCAATATAATATATCGATAATATTTAATTCTGATATATTTTATATTGTATTATTTATTAAGATATCAACTATTAGTTATTACATATATGAGCACATGACTATACCATATTATAGTTTGGATTTAAATAATAATTTAAAAATTCGTAATCCCAGAACCAGAGAAAAAACTATAACTGTGGATAAAGACACATGGGCGCCCGATGGGGGGGGGGGGCAAGACGGGACATTTGCCCCCATCCCGGAATTCAAATAGAATGTTGAACATTTTAACTTTTATTTTGATTTATAAACATTTCATTGATATTTTTACTTTAGTGTAGGGGTTGGTATTTGATTTCATATAACACATTTTGTAGTTTCCTAGGAATAAACATTTTTTAATGTATTTTTTGGTGTTTAATATCATTATGCCTCTCCCTGATAAATTTCCTGCGGGCGCCCATGTAAAGACGACAATATTCAACTGTATTTACTTATTAATTAATTTATCGCTTTTTCGTTATTATTTCATGATTCAAAAACTAAAAATGAAATTAAAGAATTACAACTTTAAACTACATGTAGGTATGACGTTTAAAATGTATGTTGGATCTTGTAGGCTTTAAAGACAAAAACTGACCGCGATTATACATGATAAAACATTATACTATGTTAACATCACTGTTGCTCAGAATCTCTAACTATAAGATATTTTTCCAAAATAATAAATACTAATACACTTACACTATATTCAACAGTTTGGTTGTAGTTACGTTCGTTATTATTTTAACTTTTTACATAATATTTAGTCAAATAATGTCCTGAATGGCCAAATATTATTATTAATAAAAAATTTCAAATTTCAATGCATATATTACACCGAACTTAGGATTCTAATAATGCAAGATATTGTGAATACAATTTCTTCTTATTTTATTATCATGGTTTATTAGTTATTATTATATCTATATTATATATTACATTAATAATTATATTGTACAAGTACATGACGTACCAACTTGTAAATATTATTTCAACAAAAAAAACTAAGCTACTTATTCAAATATTTCACACAATGTAATTTGTTTGAGTTGACATAGAACACTTGTACCTCATAATAATAATAATAATGTAAGATTATAAAACTAAATAAATCATTTTGCATGTCTGAATAATATCATATCAAAATATGCTAACATAAATTCAGAAATTGCTTATAAATATTTACTATAAAATGATAGTGATAGTGAATGACGTTTTATAGTAACAGTAAGAACTAAATTTTCAATGCTATAATAATTTCTTCTTATTACTTCAACACTTGTGTTTTGTATAACATTTCTGTACGGCATATAATGCATAATGCAGTAAGTATTATGTTTGTTGTATATTATATGTATATAACATTTACACAATACACATAAGTATATTCATAATTATATTTTATTTAAAAGTGTTGTACAAAGAAATAAAACGTATTAGTATTTAATTTTGAATAATTATATAGTTCTTATGTCATCATATAGTTAGAATATAACTTATTATAATACAATATATATACATATTGGTTTTATAATATAATATATAATATACGAGTATATTATATTATATTTCAATTCCAATTATGAACGCATATCAAATATTTTAGTGTAGTTTAACTGCTTAACTCACCTATAATCGTGATTAGTGATTACTATTGAGGAAAACTTCAAGTATATAATATGTATTATAGAAGCAATAATAAATCCATTTCTGACAGGGAAGTATATAATATACCTATACGTATATTATAAAACATAAATACGCATAAAAATAAGAATTTCTATTTTTTTATACTAGAGTCATGTTTTTTTATTCGAATATACCTATACTAGTATTTACAGTTATTTTAATGTTTACTAACAATTTTTTTTTTTTTCTATAAAATTATCAAGTGCGAAAATCCTAACCGGATTCACGTAATTAGACCGGTATTGTCATCTCGGCACAGGGTAGTGGTTAATGGTATTATCAAATCACTACAATCAAAAAAAGATTCTAAGTAAAGCTTTGTATTATTATATCAATCTAAGTTATTCGTAAAAATAATAAACCATTAAATATTTTCAATATAATAATCATAATAGCACATTCTTGTACTAATTTAACCAATAATATGCATTTATGAATTCAATCATCATATAAACTATTTATGTTGAGTTTTATTTAAATTACTAAATATTAGTGATTGAAAAGTCGTTATTGAATAATAATATCGTGGACGTGAATAATAAACACGTTAATTTTAGCATTGTTTTTAACTGTAAACTGTATTTTGTCAAGAAATTGTTTCTCATACATTTTTGATTCAATCGAAACAAGAATTGAAACTAAGCAAATAGTTACTAACGCTTATTTTCTTAATATTATTTAGTATTTATTACTTTTGACTTTTGAGACAATCATGATGAACATTTCCATAATATTACAATAATTACGAACGTATAAAATATGGACAGTTATTATTAGTCAATACAAACAATTTTAATATGTATAACTACATTACTAAAAAATATATAAAATATAATTGCTAAAAATAAACATAACAGTCACTTTTCGATAAAATAATATAAAGTTATCATTTTATATTTTTATTGTCAAGAAATCAAAACATTTGTATAGCTTAATATGTTATTGGTGTCCTGTAAAAATATTTGAATTTTTTCAATTGATAAAATAAACGTACTAATTTAAAGGTCTACTGGGGAGATTGAATGAATAATATTATATAATGTAATAAGTAATAACCCTAAAATGTATATACCAACACTCGCGGGACGTGTGTTGTATGCCATAATATATAATATAAAATATGTGATTCAAATTTATAAATTTATAACTAATAAATAGTATTGAACATAATAATGGTGTGTGAAAATGAAACCCACGAACACTCGGTATTATTTATTATGCTCCTATATTTTGTTCGTTACAGTTTTAACCGATATTATACGTCTACAAATATTTGTAATTCCTTGTTAAACAAAATCATATTATATTTAAAATTAAAAAATTATCAATAAACCCTTAAATATATATATATATATATATATGTATGTATATCTTTTTTTGATTTTATTGAAATTTGTGTTCAAAACATAACATGTTAGTACTTTTATATTTATATAATAATGTTATTACTTAGTTGTTATTAATTATAATATATGTATCTACTTTGGATATTACTGATAGTACTATTAAATTATGTTAAAAACATATTATATGGATACTAACAGTATGGCATAGTTTTAGTTATATTTAGTAATGAATAAAATAATGAACTTCTTTATTTAATGATTTTTTAAATTATAAAATGTAATGTATAGTGCATCGTTATTAGGAGTATTTTATTTTAATTATAATTGTATAACAATCATGGAAATATAAATCATAAGTATAATAAAATAAACTTTCCTTACTAACAGTTTAAACTTTCTTCGATGATAAACTATCCACATAATAGTCAGGCTATTTCCAGAATATACATACTTATATATTTAAATACTTCTAACCTATAACTTTATACATAATATTAATACAATATTATAGGTATTATACATTTATACTATATACACAAATTTCAATTTATGTGATGTTATATACTAATTATGTATGTAGCGCATGATCTGTATTATATCAATATCAAAATCGTACCTAAAGTTAATTTTTTTTTTTTTAGTTATAACTTTAACGCAAAATCTGTAACTAAAGGTTATTAAAAAATATTTGAATTATTTAAACTAATATAAAAACAAATATACTCATATAGGCACTCACATTATAAAATAACTTAATTTAAATAATTTACATGTCAATAGTTATAGTACTTTGAATATTCAATTTTATTAGATTAACATTATATAACGTAGGTATATTGTTATATAAATTGACTTTACTATAAAAATATAACTTTTAAAATTAAATACTATATGTATTAATAATTATACAATATAACACATTTAGCTCGTATAAATTGGTATAAATAATACATTAATATGTAATAATATATTACATAAATATATGTTTGGAGATCGTGAGCATTATTTGACGACTGATCGACTAGTATGCTTAAATCCAGTTAAATATTGTAATTTATTGTGTGTGTGTGTGTGTGTATGTGTGTATGTGTAAGTGTTTAATATTGCTTGTCCGCCAAAGTCCTATATATAATTAAATATTATTTATTAACCAACCATTAACTAGTGTTAATAATTAGTAGGTATTTTCAGACAAATTATCGTGTATCGTAACAATATTATAAAATCAACCGATTCTCTAGTACATATATTATATTAGTAAACAACATAATGCATTATCAATATATTAGGTACCTAGTTATTGGACATTCAATTATTCTGAATACTATTTGAATATAATTAAACACTTGTTTCTAATACCTATTTTTACATTGTTTGAAGGACTATTAATTATTAGAACAAAACGGTTTTGTTTTCTTACGGTATTGCAATTAACCCATATGTTTGAAGTCCATAAAACTTACGCCTACATTTAAATAAAATTAATTCGTTCCGAGGTCGAGGGTAGTAATTGATTTTGTTCAAATTAATCGACATGCCTCGTGCTCTATGCCTGTATAACCGGTAGAACCAATTACTTATATCATTGATTGTATTTTCTTTCAATTTACAACATAGTAAACAACACATTAAATTGTTTTTTTTTATTTTTCTTTCAGAATAGACGACTGCATTAATTGCACAGTGAAAACATGATTCTTAATATTAACATCGATTATAGATATAGTCAACTAGCAATAACGTTATCAATGATATTAAATAAAATACAATCAAGTACAGCTCCCGTGTTTAATATCTATCGATGCTTTAATAGTATAATAAGTTTATATGAGTAAAAAAGTATTAATAATTCGTTTTTTGAACTTAAATATTATTATTAAGTCGAAGTGACCCAACCGCGCGCCAGTTTTAATTCACTTTAATAGCACTGAAATGGCAGTTAAGCTATTTTGTAACAGACATAGGCATATATTATGTTGTTTTTTTGCATCTCTGAAAATATATTCTTGGCACAAAATTTACGTATAACGAATGATATATTATATAATACTTAACTGCTTAAGTAATTACATTTCTGAAACGGCAATTATTACGGAACAAAAATCAATAATCATTTACTGTGTATAGTTTCAATGTGTATGGATAACCACTATTATTTTTATATAATATTTGTCAACCCACTTAAACCCGAAAAAAACACGTTTTATTTTTCATATTTGTACGAGAAGTTGGGAAGTAGTCACATATTATATGTTATATTATTGTGTTTAATGTATATAGCTATATATAATATATTATATTATATATATATACTAATAGCCACGTGTATATGAAAAATTAAAAATACGTCAAACGAGTATCTTACAAATATATGGTTACATTACTTGGTTAATATTTAGTCAACTATATATAGGGTCGTGAGTATATACTCTGTGTCTACATCCTACATAGAAATAATAACAAATTATAAAAATATTTATTCCCGTAGGTACTCCGCTTTAAGATTAAAAT
The DNA here is from genome assembly GCF_020882245.1 of Rhopalosiphum padi. Lineage (NCBI taxonomy): Eukaryota > Metazoa > Arthropoda > Insecta > Hemiptera > Aphididae > Rhopalosiphum > Rhopalosiphum padi. The sequence goes on along the minus strand of NC_083597.1, from coordinate 63,450,653 downwards.
ATGTAGAAAAAAAAAAGGCTTTATGGAGTTTGGGCTAATCAATTTTTCAAAAGTTTAAAAACTACAATGTTTCTAAGTGAATTTAGTAAAATTTATTTGAGTGAATATCATGGAATTGGTTAGTATGAGTATGAGTTATTAATAATATAATATAGCTCCAAAAGATGACATTTAATTTAGTTTTAAAATGAAAACTTTGAACCAACAGTAAACTGGAATTTAATTATTAGAATTCTTACATAATAAAACGTAAATTTAAATTAAGATCTAATTATTATTTTATTGTTATACCAACTTTTAATTCCTTTATATCGTCTTTGACTTTTCCTTTTTTTTAGTGATAATAGGATTTGCGTGTTTAGTTTTTTGTTTCCTTTTGTAGTATTATTGTTATTTATTTTTAAAAGTACTTTTTTCTATGTAAAAATATTATAATATCACATGATACGTGTAATTTTTTTTGTTTATATTTTTTTATTATTAAATTACACTTAAACCAAAATATAAAGAACGGATTGCCTAGTCTGTCCGACTTACATCGATGGTAACTAATAACTAGACAACATCTAAACACCGCTTTCAACTTTCAACCTATAAATAACTTACAAAATAGTACTAAACACGCACTAGGGCACCGTATCAAATCCACCGTAGGTTTGATTTACATTGGTAGTAACTGATACTCAGCTCATATACACACTCATACATAACTTTGAACTTTAGACAATTTTACACACAAAAGTCAATAAGTCATCGGGCATGTTGGTACAACGAATTAAAATATAACAGTTATCATTTCATAATAATGTTTATGCTCCCAAAATGAGTGAATTACGACTGTATTATAAAGTATATAATCCTCTTTGTATTCGTAACAAACATTTAAGCCCGTGGTTCTATATACGTTTAATAATATCTTGGCATTAATGACGACAGCAACACAATACGATTTTGGAGTTCTTAAAAAAATAATAATAATCCATATAAGTCGATGGTGGGTGCCTGAAGGGCGAATGACACTTTTGTCGTTTTGTTGCTTTAAACTGTTGGTGTAACAATAATGGACACAGTTTATAGTAAGTTATTAAGTTATATCATAATAATATGTCCCTTACAATTTAAAACACTCACGCAATATCTAATGTATAATATATACTATCTAATAATAATAAGTAAACGCGCAATTTTAATATAATATTATAATATTGTATCAGCAAACATCGGTAATTTTTCTATTTATTATTATTATTATTATTTTGGTTAAAAGGTCCAATTATTATTATTTTATCAGTAATGTTATGTGCGAATAATTATTCGCTTGCCCGCTGAAATAATGCAAAATTACAACCAATGTTCGTAGAAAAAAAAGAAAAATGATTAAAATTTGCATGTGTTACATTAGAATTAATCACCTGGCACATGCAGTTTATCGCACTGACGTATCCGTAACCCGTTTTCTGAAGGTCAAAACGTAATTAAATGCAATAGTTTTTATAAAAATGTAGAACATCGTTTTATACTTATATATACGGTTTTAATTATTTTCATGTTTTGCACCAATAATGGTAACGTCAATTTGAATATTTTATAATATTCAATAATAGCTACCATTCAATTGAAATAATTATTTTAATTAATTAATTTAATTAAAAACAATACATTTTTTTTGTTAATTGCAAAAGTTCAAGAACTTATGAACACCTACGTCCTACACGCTAACTACAAACTAGCGTATATTAAATTTTCAAGATTACTATTACAATTAATATATCTACTATATACGATATACCCACTCCTACACCACTTATGTACACGGTACACCATCTACATAAAAGTATTTTACGATCTAAAGAACTATCCATGAAAGTTTTGCAGTTTTGGTTCACTCCTTCAGCCTTCTTCACAAAACCGTGGTGATATTTAAATACTATTGCAACATAATATACACCAATATATATTTCTTACCCTACTTAAAATTACAATTTTTCTTTTGCATACTTCTTGCATCATCTTAGCCCTTAGGTACCTTTTGGCTTTTTATAACACTACAGTGAACAACCGCGTATTAACATAAAATTATTCTGCTTTAGATTATAATATTAAAAACACAGGTATTGTCATTAAATGTCAAAAGTTAATACTTAATAATTAGTTTAAATTATAAACTTGGTAATAAAAAAAATAAGCTAAACTGATAGTTTTATAAAATGTCAGAATTGCAAATATCTTATTCAATTTTCAAAAATAAATGATTATAAATAAATAATACTTTTAGAAAAATATATCCAAATGACAAATTAATGTTTACTGTTATAATAATTATATCGTAAATCACCAAGTATACTCGTCTGCTATATTTCGTATCTTAATGCATTTCAAACACACAATTTTATTTTTTGGAATTTTTGGTATACCCATAAATACCAATATATTATGTTTAGATATCTTAGATTTTCTATAGGTGCCTCTTTGAGGTATATCGTTTATAGTTGTTACAAATGTTAGTTAGTATACGTTTTCTCCGTTTGAATATACTAAGTTAGTAGTACTAACAAGTCTGCCCCACCCATGTCTCTACGATATGACGCTTTCATTCACAAGTCCTTCGCGTACGGTAAAATGCCTCTACGACCATCATATTTTACAATTTACGGTATGTACTATATATAATATTACGGCGAGCATGTATCTACATATTATTAAAGCCTAAATTTGTAAAATCGGAGCTGTTGATCAAAGATACTAAGCCACGGCTAATCAAAATTGAAATAAAATATAATTTTTCTATATGAAATGCGGAAACTGCTAGACATTATTCATACGCCAATCATCATTTGTGGCCTTAGTTGTAGCTTTTTCAGTTTTACTTGGGTCACAGGCATATTATTTTTGTAACATTATAATAAACGAACTTATAAACGTAATGATAATCAAAAATTATGATACCTAGAAGGAAAGTATCTTAGAAAAGATAAAAATAAATTTAATAGCCACATAACATTTTATGATTTATGTATTGTATATTGTAAAAAAATATAATTTTTAAATTACTGTGATTTTTAACTTTAATTTTTTCTGAGCGCATAAATAAAAGCTTGTCGGCCGCAGGTTGAGTCCTTTTTTTTAGCAAGATATTAAACCTATTAAAAATGTATTTTTATCTTAATACTATATTATACGATATACCTATTCAAAAAATACGATTTATACTCATAAATTATAATAATATTATTACAGCAGTAATGAGTTTTTAAAAAATATTTATTTTTGAAACACGATTTTTCTAAAACGCTATAATTCAATATACTTACATTTATATTAAATATATACTATATTATATATTTTTTGAATGAGTACGATAAAATCCAAGGCCCCGGTACCTACATAAATTTGAAGCTCATCGGGTGGTATAGTTACGTTACTCGTACTATATAGGCATCTAATATAAGTTATTAAAATTAATTAACGGTTGAACAAACGACCTTTTACCTATATGGGCCATACTGCTATCGGTTATAATGGCACGACAGTCATATAGATGAGTTCACGAAATGTAAAAATCAATTGTCGACTCGTTGCGACGATGAACTAAAACGTATTTTGACGCACAGCCGCACAGTGCACAATTTATTCATAACACGTGAACCTAGAACCAGTAAACTACAATGTATAGTATCAAATGATAAAATATATGGACGTAAAAATATTTCGATAGTTTTTCATTTTAAAATGTCGTCCCGCTATTCCATTCTAAACATTTGGGAACTGCCGTAACCAACGCGCAGCTATATTGATTTTAGAAGAGTATATTGTTATTCGACGTTGTCGAAATAGGTTTTAATAATTTTTTTAGGTAAAATTTAAATTATTTATGACGATTTAAATTTAATTTATTAAGTTGTGTGCACTTTGAATGTATAACTAGGCGCGTACAATAGTACATAGGTACAATGCGTATAATTGACATTTGGTGTACATATTTACATTTTAATTATTAATGCAGTGCAAAATAGGTACCAACGGTAAAATAATATACTTTATCTTTTTTACGCGAAAAACAGTAAACATATGTCAATGCGTATTGTGTATTGTACATTATACTTGAGTACCAATAAATAATATAAAATAGTATTAGTATTGTGCATTAATGCATTATGTTAAGATAGTAATCTTAAAAACTGGAATGCTAATTGTGTTGAATGAGACTGTGGTGAGAACAGAAAGGAAGGAGTTACAATAATAATAATAATAATAATAATAATAGTAGTAGTAGTAGAAGTGAAATCGGAAAGAAATGTATGTAATACTATTTTGTATTAGAATGTCGATGCAGGTTATGTATTTTAAAACCGGAAGTAACAGATGCATACATAATATGATGGATTATCATTGGGTTTGAGAATTTAATTTATAAGTTTTACATTATTCAAAGGTGTCGATATTAAGTAGTTTAGTACAATATTATTGTTGTTAAGAATTTATTTTAGAATGACTGTGTTATAATATATATTGTTTTATTTTAATTTAAATTATTATGATGATTTGAAATTAAATTTCTTTGTGACGTAGAGCAGCCGCGGGCACCTCGAAAAGTATTGATGTGCTACTCAATTCATTTATAACCTTTATAATTATTGTTTGTTAATAATATTACTATTTGTCCGGAAATCAATGTTTATACATTAAACTACGTAGGTAACAAATGTTCACAAAATATTTAAGTTCAATATATCAGATTAAACATTACAGTCTGCCAATATAAAACAAAAGTTTATAAAAAAAAATCACGATAATACCTGAAAACAAAAATCATAAACTATGCTATTAATAGTGACTTAAAAATTCTCGCAGATCATATTCGCAATTAAAACAATTGCAGATAATTCGTAATCAATGATAAATAATTGTTATTTCTTATAGTTCCTATAGTTTCGTTATGATATCTAATTTAAATAAATATATAAAATCGTAAATATGATTTTATAGCTTTGTACATAACGGTTTTAATATTTATGTATCTCTAATATTTTGTGAATATGTATTATTTTATTTTTATATATAGTTTGGTACTATAATAAATTATTAAATTAGAAGCACATAGAGTTTTGTGTATTCATTTCACAATGATCATCTTAATTCTTAGTTATAAGCCACTTGGAATATTATTTTGTTTCTCTGAAATTACATTGAACAACACATAATAAAACAACCAGCAGTCACATAAATTTTAAATTTATGATCGTAAAATAAATGTGTAGGTACAGGTAAATCAAAAACGACATATATTTTATAAATTATACAATACTGCAATGGTCATGATTTGTATGACCTAAAAATCGTACATAACAATAATATATAAATATTAGCTATCTCAGATCTCCTAATAACAATATATTATGTTATTATCTATGTTCATCGTACAACAAAAAGTACGTCCCGAACGTTATTTTTCTATTGTATACGCCATCATTCATATTATGATTTTTTTCGCTAGTCGCATAGCTGTACTAATGATGTACCTATAATAATATACGGAGTGATCCTTTTATTGAACAACACTCGTTATTTTAAATTCTATTAACGTTTGTGAAAATATTTTTTTTTTTACATAATTTCCATTCAGCGAATTTAACTATTTTTTTCGTTGTAATTTTTTTAATTATTCCTTTTTTGAATGACAATGTACATTTTTAATTTCATATCCCGAAGTAGAATATTTTTCGTAGTATTTTGATGTATAAAAATTTTAATTCGGACGAGTAGTTCATGAATTTTAATTTATAAGTATTTAAAGTTTAGATGAGCGGAGTAGTAGACCAACATTTTGCAGCGTATTTTCGTACCACTAATCCGCTCGCCTAAACTTTAAATACCTATAACTCATAAACTACTAGTCCGAATTTTTATATTTATGTATATCGATATACTCTAAAAAATATTCTACCTCCGAATATGAAATTAAAATACATATTATCATTCAAAAAAGTAATAATTAAAAAAAACGAAAAAATAAGATTTTTTTGAATAAATATTGTTTTACTTCGACTAGAGATTATGTAAAAAAATATATTTTCAGAAACGTTAATATATTTAAAATAATGAGTGTTGTTCGATAATAGAATCACCCAGTATACAAATTACTGTTATTTAGTGTTCACTACAATACTACTGAATGTTGATAGCATTACTGTCAATTATTGACAAATAACTGTATTAAGTATTATTACGATTAACGAGTATTTGCAGTATCTTTTTCTGCGTGTCTGTTGGGCGTATTTATTTTATCGTTATAATAACCATGTTGCTATATGTAACATGTCAATTGTATTTTTAGTACTATACACTATTAGGTACACATGAGTACACGACATTACGACAGTCGTGCGATGTTATTTTTTTATTTTTCGTGTATCATTTATAGTATATTTTAATATACTATATTACATATATATATATATATCAGCGCAAACAAGCACGATGAAAGATTACAATATACATAAAAAATAATTGTAGAATAAAATATAGAAAGAGAAAAATAAAAATAAATTAATGTGGCTAAAAACGCAATACGTATTATTGATATTTTATTCTTAACTTATTTTAATAAATTTAAAATTTAAATTATAATATAAAACAATAATTGTGTTTTCTGAAGTCGTCTTTGAATACTCCTTGAATAGCATAAAAAAATCTAAGAAAGTATTAAAAATTAAGGTCCATCTAATACTAAAAAATTTCAAAAATTAGAGTATTATAAAACAAAAAAGGAGATGAGCACTGAGCATGTCATGGTATATTAGAATAAGGTAATCGGCTGTAAATAGATTGTTTTCATAGGAGATACTTCATCAAGTTACATCATTGAGTTTTATATAGCCATGTAGGTACCTATTATATAAAATTTAGCTATAATATTATGTTATACCACAAATTAAGTAAATTTTATCTGTAACTATACTGACATTATGAAGTTTAACGCACCATAAAAAATGACCCAATTTATTTCCATATGGCTCTACTATAAAACAAATTACCCCCCCCCCCCAAAAAAAAAGTCCTGGCTACGCCACATAGAAATTATAAAATATTAATATTATGTTTTTTTATAGTTATACGTAGTATATATATTATACTATAGTATACGTCATTTAAATTATTATTATTACCTGTAACAGTAGAGCGAAGTTTCAATCCCATATGAACACTATTATCACACTATTTTATTATTTGATATTGTTTTAAAATTTACAGATAATGCTTTTGTGTTAAATTAATTTTGAAAAAATGCCGTTTGTGTTGTATATAATTTTTTTTAAATTATACATTTTAATGATAAATTAAATATATAAACATTTACGATAAAATATGAGTATATGACGTAACTTTACACGTGCGCAGCTAAAATAATAAAAACAAGACTAGGGACCTATTTATCTAACAATTTACACAGCAGTTTTTAAAAGTTTTAATTGAACAGTATATTTTTATATATAATTTATTATTTTAAGAAATTTATTATGACTAAATATTTTGTGAGTACCTATGAGATAATTTTATTTAACTAAATATTATCTAATGAAAAAATATTAAAATAAAATATAAGTAAAATTATAACAGTTGGAATTAATAGAACTTACCTATTAGTCATTATGGATAATAAATCACATTGATAGTTGAAAAAAAAAGTAATAAAAACCAAGTTAATATTACACTACAATAAAATGTATATAATTAACTATTATACTATCATTAGTTTAAACTTAGTTTTTAAAATTTAAAATTTATAACATACAAAACTTGTTTGTAAACATTTATATTATACAGGTCGTCATACAATATGCTCAATATAGTATAGTTTTTAATTATAATATTAATGAGATAAAAATAAGACTAATAATAACATAATATTGGTTATTTCCACCTTTCAAATTCTTGTTTACGCCACTGTGACTACTGATCTTAACATTACTAAGTCGTCCAGGATTCCTACTAATTGTTGACTGTTGGGTATACTTACTATAGTCTATACCAACGTACATTTATTTTGCCATTTGGGTATAACTTAGCCGTGAACTCATTAGGAAAATAAATTATTTATTACCTTTGATTAGGCACTTAATTCGGAAAATAAAAACAAAGTCGCTTTGGTTGAACTGTAAATTTGATTTTTTTTTTTTATTAGCTTTTAGTCAGCGACTATGATGGAATTCGATTTATAACGGTCTAAACAGCCAATTAGCTCTATTATATTATTATGACTCTTGTCCAACAAATTATCTATTGACGAGTAAAAGTTTCTTATAACTTTAATTTCTACATGTAGATATTCGTACAAAAATCGACTTATTTATCCTTAATACAATATTATAAATAATATATAACTACGCGCTATGAGAAGAAATCTACCGTATGCCGCGTGTTAATAATATAACAATATAACCATTCTAGATTTACTGATCATAATCATAGTCATGCATACATAATATTTGGTAAAGAATGCAATGGTTTTGCCAGCCCGTTATTTCAAAAAAAAAATTCAAATTCTTTGATTAACATCAAATTGATGTCTTAACAGGAACCATTTGTTAAACACACTCATAGTATATCATATACTATTATATTACTGTATATATTATATACTATATAGGCGCACGTGAGCGAAGACCTTTTTCTAACTTCGGGGACTAATTAAACGTATATTGTTGCCATTTGTTGAGCCGCAAAGACGTAGAAAAATAAAACGCGAGTGTTATATTAAGTATTTTTAAAGATTAATGAGTTCATTCTTTAAAAAAAAAATATTTAAGGCGAAAACAAAGTTAAAAAAAAAAACGGTGTTCGTTCTAACGCATTATTACTTTATTTTACATTTCAGTATTGATCATGGTTTTAATGAAGAGCTCAAGGACCCCAAAGGACAAGTATATATACATATTAGTTTATACATAATTATATAAAAAAAAGGCAATCTTTGTTCCGACGCAGCTTGTGAACATTTTTTTTTTTAAATTACGTGGTTTAAAACGTTTTGAAGAAAATTTAAATATTTTAAATATCGACTTTACAAAACAAAATACCAATTTTAAAACTAAAATAAAAATGTTTATTTCTGTCATTTTAAATCTTGTACTATGATGTTTTTCGCATACACAGCTGGGTTATTCGTAATACCGTACCTTTGTGATTTTTACTGCATATTGTTATGTGTCATACAAAGCAGCAAAAACATATAACATCTTATTATAACAGCAGTGCCGCAATAAAAACCAAAAGTATTTTATGCTATGTCTGTATAGTATCAGTGCGTATATTAATACTTCTCTAGAGCTTATTTTTTTTTTTTTTACTTCTTCAGCTCTTCACACAGTTCTATTCCTATATGATATCTAACGCCTCGTGCTGAACTCGAGTGGAATCGATGTCTATTTATGTCCGTTATTAAAAATAAAAAATAAATTGATAATGAAATAGAAAATTCGTGTATAGTGGGTTAAATACTTTATATTTATTGACGCGAAAGTCCCAAATCCCACTCCCATAAAAAATGCATTGCATCACATTTTGAAAACAGTATACTATTATACAAATATTTTAACAATTTATATACTTTATACGCTGTTGTGTATTTTCGGGAGAAAAAATATTTATTTGTTATTTTTATCAGATTCTATCGATTACTTTTTATATTTTTGTGTCTTTAATGGTCTCCATAAAACATAAAAAAAATACAATAAATTGTATACCTATGTGTTTTTGTACATTTATAGGTATTACACGTGTTTATTTTATACTTTTTCAATTCTCCATAGACATGTGGAACTATTTTTGTTTGAAACACTTTAAATTGTTAAAATAATTTATCAAAACAGTTGAAAAACAATGTAAATAAATTGTGTTATATCATCGTCTAGTCATCTGTAAACACCTTATTTGAGCGGATGCATATTATGTTCCTTGATATTTATGTCCAACACTATTTTATTTAGCACTCGTTATCTCAACTTACAGAAAACTTAAGTTAGGTTAACCTAATGAGTTAGGTTCTATAGAGCTTCATAGTCGTTATTATGAAAATACAAGTTAATAATATTATTGATTTATTATGATGTCGACTACTCAACTACGATAAATTATTAAAATACTTTCTTTATAAGAATCCATAAACAAAAGTAATGCCCTAAAATCTAAAATATTATAATTGTATAAAAAATTAAGGGCTAAACTGTTTCAGCCATTTTAAGTTATTATCTTTTTACAATTTATTTGGTTCAATTTGATAAATGCGATTTATACATTTTGATTTGCTTTAAATATTATAATAATATTTAATATTAGTATTAAACTAAGGTTAAAAATACACTATGATATTAAACTTCACATAAAATATCATTATGTATGCTGTATGTTTGGTCACCGAAACGAAACCATTACGGAGTTGATAATTCTATTTAAACAAGTAAGTATATTATGTAGTTCCATAACCATTACTATCGCACTCATTAAATCCATTTTATAGTTTTATAACAATATGCAGTTAACTTTCCAAATGTATTAACATTATGCACATAGTTATCTGCAATTTACAGCAGAAATGATTTAAAACTAACGATTTGATCATAAATAAACTAAATGTTCTTGCAATGAAATAAATGCACTACCTATCTAAATAGTATGTACTCATGCATAATATATCGCACCACTGCTATGCACCCGTCAAAAATCGATCACTTAAACTTTTTAACAAAGTGACTTTTCCTCTTTTATTGTTTAATATAACCATATCGTGTAATGTATATGGTTGAAGTTAAATTGTAATTTAAAGTATGACGGCGATATCGTTTGATGAAAAACACTTCCAGCGTGTGCTTGTTGTATTTTCAGTAACTTTTTAATCAATAATAATTGTTTATTGTTTGATGTTTGTTACATCATGAATTAATTTTGTGTTATTCACAATGGCATAAGTGTTACTTATTCAGTTTTTTAAAATATAATAATATGAATTTGAGTCAATTATTATAAAAGTCGTAGCTAACTAAATGTATGTATCCTTAATAAAAAATATTGTATAATTGCCACGTCAAACTGGAGTTATTTGTTTTTTTTTTTAATTTTACAAAACCATTTTTAATTTTATTACAATTAAGTTAATTTTAATTCGTGAATAAAACATCGTTAATTGAATATAAACATATTTTATTTAAGTTTTTATAGCAAAATAATGTTAGATAATGAGTCAAACAGTCCATTTATAGCAGTGGTATGTAATATAGTATTATCAAGTGATAAAAGTTAAGAATTCGCGTTTAAGATACATTTTAAATGATTGACTAAACATACTTATTTTTACTATCCCAATATAACATATTATTACTTATTATATCGTCTTGATGACATCACACCCATACATTATATATAATTTTTAAAGGGCACACATTATGAACACTGTACTAACGAAACACATTGTTCCTGGGATGCAAACAGCGAACAAGTTATTATTTTAAAATGTTATTATTAAAAAAAATTGACGTTTGCTTGTTACCACTGTTCATATTGCTCTTTGTTGGTCTTCGCGTAATTTCAGGTAGTTTTTGATGCACAACTATATAAAAATTAATTCAAAATAATTATTTATTGAAATTAATTAACATATTTATTTTTATTATTAATATTATCAGGTCAACTGGTACGAAGTAAACATGAAAAAAACAGGAAACAGGTAATTACTTTAGCTACCTATTATAATATGAAAATAGCGATTAAACTTTTATCGGTTAATTATTTACAAACTATAATGTACTTAATATTATACTATAGTATGTGATCAACTTTGATCTTTTTAGGGTGATCAAGTGTGCCGCCAAGACATGGAATGTGTTTCTAGATCTGAATACTGTGATATTAATATGGAACAACAAAATCGACAAAAATGTAGTTTTGGAAATGAATCGTAAGTATAATACACTAAAATTATTATTATTATTATTTGCATATGACATACACTAAAATTCAAATTTATTTAAAACCATAATTATTATAAAAAGAGCATTATGATATTATGATACACTTATTGTAAATATTATTAAGTATATTTAAAAATGTAATATTTTTAGCTAAACAATTTTTCTTGTTTAAAAATGCACTTATTGTATGAACTTATGAATTCATATAAAAATATTGCATAAATAATATAGAATTCACTATTCATCAAACTTTTAAAATATAATAAAGCGTTTCAAATTTTATAAAATAAATTAATATTTAATGATTTTAATTAAAATGTGCACCAACAATTTTGTTCTATTATTGTAAATTGAAATATTTTTGGATTTATATTGTCTAGAAACTATAATAGTCAATTACACACCCAAATTTTTGTTTTTGTTTTTAAATATTCAAATTTAATTTCAACCATTATTAATACAAATGTATATAAAAATACTTTTTACATTTAACATATAGTTTTGCAGCAGTTATTGAATAGGTAAACTTCAGTTCGTTTTTTGAGTTGTTAAAATATTAATAAGAAACGTGCTTACATGCTTCTATAAAGTTAAAAGAGTAAATGTTTATGTCACACGTTCTTGTTTTCAAGCCAACATAATGCACCTATAAAAGTTATTGTTGTTCTACCTATTATAATTTAATTACCAATTTTGTAATTCTTCATAGACGTGTTTAGACGTATAGCACAATTTTATAGGTGCTCTTGTATACCATAAACCATATGTTTAATTATTAAAATTGCAACTGTAGTCATTTTTAAATTACAAGCATATTTGGACAATGTAATATAAAATAATTTAAATTTTAAGTTATTTATAATTTGTATAGACGTACAGTAAGTTATAAACCTAAAACGACTTAGCGTAAGTTAAATGTTCATATTATGAATAGTTTACTAGTAAGTACTGGTGATTTTCTTTTGCACTGTTTGAGGGAATTGTAGTTTATTTACTTCAAAGCTCAAAAGAAGACTTATCGGTAATTATGCTGATACTCTATTATTCATTCGTTTCATTCCTTATCAACTTCACAATTATTCCTCTTTGTTTTACCTACTCTATTGCTACATTTTATATCTCCTGTATGTTAATAATTATGATCGTAATAATCGAATCGGCTACACCTGATACGCCAAGCGAACGATCACACAACCCTCCCATTATCTCCAAGCTAACAATAGTTCATATTGTTAAATCCAATGGTGTATTTACACTATTTACTACAGGGGTTCAAAAAAACAAAAGTTGTTAATATACACCACTGCCTAAATCAGTCTTTCTGAGTTAACATTGTACCTATAGCTGAGAACTGATTATTTGAGTTAATTTGCATTGTATTAATTTATATTTACTGTACTCTGAGCCTTGTTTATGTTTAATAAACCATAATCAACGATTTTCTTTACAAACACCGATACACATTTGGTACCTAGCTATGTGCATATGTCATACGAGTATAACCAGTGGAGTCGTGCAGAAATGAGATCCGCGGTCAATTGAGTGGTTTTCTTGTCATTGAATTCGCTGAATAATAAAGCTACTATTGCGTGTTATTCTATATGATATACCATATACGCAATTTACATAACCAATAACCATGTTCGAATGTGCGATATACATGCAGTAGCAGTATACTATATGTATACATATAATCGAATAAACTCTTTCCAGTCTTCGTACACTAATATTCCCACGAAATTGTTGAAGATTATTCTGAGCATCTCCTGCGTATGCGACATCCTGCCATAGTGACACATTGGGACCGATATCATTGGCACTATGACAGAAATTGTGTAATGGAGATATATAGAGTTGGTGTGTTTTTCGTTAAACAGGGTATATATGTGTATGTACTCACTTGACCACTTGTGATGTTTAAAATGTCTAAATGCAATTCCTTAAACAATATTTACATTTTTACTTGATATTTGATTATTTTAATAAAGCATATAAATGATAACCCTGCGCATTTGAAATGTATCACATGGTTTTCTATATATCTAATAAGATTTTTGATTCCAAAAATCGTGTATTACATAATTTATATATTTTTTTTTCCCTTAGACAGATGGGCTATTGCTGTCCTATTAACAAATTTATTCGTCTAAATACAGAAAGAAGAATAACAATAAATGACGACGATGAATCAATCTTGGACAAAATTCTAAATATACCGTTTCCAGAGCCCATTAAACCGTTACCAGAAGAACCAGAATGTGGACAAAACATTAAGACATTATCCAACATATTAAATGTACAAAATGCAAAAGCCAATGATTGGCCATGGATGGCGGTGTTTTTAGAGACGACAAACTATATAAATTTCTGTGGTGGAGTATTACTTAATCGACGATTTGTGTTGACTGCTGCTCATTGTCTTAAAAAGTATTTTTAAGTTGATAACAAAATTAAATAAATAATACAAATACCATTTAAAATATTGCGTTATAATAATGGTATTATACCGTATACATATTTTGATAGCTACAATATATTATAATACAAACCTAACTAAAATTTGATTTATAGAAAATATTCCAACTATACACAAGTACTATAATAACACTAGTGCACCAGTGTATTAAAAATTAATTATCTCTAATACATTTCATTATTATAGTACCTAATAATTACTACTATATTTCATAATATTTAATACAACAATTTTAATTTCTAAATGAACACATAAAAAAAAAATACTAACTATTGTATTTTACATTTTTAGTAGTTCTACAACATATTTATAATATTTATTATTCGTATATTTTTTCATTGATAATTCTAATGAGTCATCTACCTGCTGAGTTTATTATTTGATATTTATTTTATTTAAATTGTTTTTTTCCTAACAATATGTATTAAAATGTCATTACAATTTGCCCAATTTAAGAAATAAAAATTGTATTGATATTCGTTGTTTTCGTACTCAATACAGGATTATTTATATCATATGTAATTCAGAGATTGGACTGATATCTTTTTGTATTTATGTATTTTTGCAAATGAGAGGGCCCATTTGTAACCTTAAGGAACCTATGAGAAATTCAAGTTAATCCCTTTTATAGGCTTACAATTCTCGATTTTTGACTCTATTCACGTTTAGAAACGACCTAGGCTTTTGCACATGGGCTGATATCATTCTGTGTTTATATTACTGGTGAAAAAGCAGGGAAAATAGTTATGTGTGTGACCTACGCACCACTAACAAAAACTAATTGCCGCCCGGGTCGCTTTTAAAGTTTTGAACGAGAATGGAATATATTCAACTACTAATATTGCCATTTTTGTATGATATAATATTTTTAATTTCACATAGGTAGTTAAGTTTTATGATTGAGCCAATAGTTCCCGAATTTGTTTTTATTATCTTTTTATTTTTTCCTATTAAATCACCGCACATCAGTCATCATAAATGATTATGATTAATGAATGATGATACTGCAATTATGGCAACTTATAATTATTATAGTTTTATCTATTTGGTGGTTGACTCGGTAGTATTCACTTAGTCTGACAACAAAATAAGTAATAGTGATATTATTATAATTTATATTCATTATACTATTATATCGTATGGTGATAACTTACAGAAGTTCTAAAGTTATTTTCAATATGTGGCATTATCCCCATTAGAGTTTTATGTTTAACTTTGTACTATTTTTCAGGTATACGAAACAAGATTTTGTTGTTAGACTTGGTGAGTACGATTTCTCAACTAATAATGAGACACAATACATTGACTTCAGAGTGACAGATATTAGATTACATCCAGACTATGATCACGCTACGCAGGCCAATGACATCGCCATAGTGAGGTTGAACAGACTTACAATTTACAATTCATTTATTCGACCTATTTGTTTACCTAAAACAAATATGGAAGTGCACAAAAAAAACGCCGTCGTGGCCGGTGAGAAAAGCAACAACAACCAATTATAAAATTGTTTGTACCTATATTAATATACAAATAATTAATTAATAAATTATATTTTTTTAATATTATACTATTATATACCCTACGTAGTTTACCATTAAATTTCTAAATATTCAATGGATTCTTTAATTAGTAGTTATTGTATGTTATTTTTATTTTTATTTATAAAATATCTATCTACTCTTTAAAACCATTTTTACGTCTAAAGGATGGAGTTCACGCAATAGATTGTTTAAGATATGTATAATAAAGGTATTCTGCAGATTATATAAATAAATAAATTTAGTATATAAATAGGTTGGGGTCGAACAATTTTCGGCGGTCAAGTCAGTAACGTGCTCCAAGAAGTAGTTATACCGATTTGGGAACATGACCAGTGCGTTTCAGCATTTTCACAACCAATTTTCAAAACAAATCTTTGTGCTGCATCGTACGAAGGAGGCAAAGATTCCTGTTTGGTACGTCGAAATATCTTTTTTTATTTTATAATTTAAATAATATTTTAATTACAATTACAATTTTTTTAAGGGTGATTCTGGTGGTCCGTTATTGATGCAACGGCAAGACGGAAGATGGACTAATGTTGGAATAGTGTCTTGGGGTATAAGTTGTGGACAATTCGGATTACCCGGCGTATACACAAAAGTAACTTCATACCTCAAATGGATAGCTGTGAATGCACAAGATGTCATTTAACGATTGGATCCTGCTATTTCATTACGAATATTAAATAATATTATTTAAAAAATTATATAAATTAGCATGGTTAGGTTGTTAATTATAGTTTGGTATACATGACATATATACCAAAACAATATTAAATATTCATATAAACAGTTATATTATTTTATCAAATGTGAACAACTATACCTACTTAGATTACTCTGCAATACTGAACTATATATTTTAAAAATGATATTATAAGCACACACGCACCTTATAATTGTGCTCGAGTTTAGCACATGCGTTTTATATTGTAAACATTTCACACATTTTAAATAAATTTATTATTAAATTATAAATACATTAAAAATGGTTATATTTTAGTTATTACAATCACTTATCTGACCAGTGGCGTATTAACGGGTGGAGATAAGAGAGATATATCTCGCCCCTCGTTCCACATTTTTTAAAATTATTTTTATATGGTTGTAATTGTGTTTTTTTCTATTTATCACTCTATCAGTAGGTAATGTAATTTTGAACCGTTTGGCATTGACAATTTTAATCATATCTCTATTACTGTATCTGACCTCAAATAGGTACAATTTTCTACACTATTCAGTTTAATAACAATATTTATTACGACTTTATTTATTTATTTTTGTTTATGGTTCTTTAAAAAATCATTTCTTAAAATCACCTTTTCATTCAAACTAACAGCTTGTATATAATAATCACTGATGCCAATTCCATTTCTGTTTTGATTGTTTTGATTATAAATGATACCATTTTTTTTTTTTTTTTTTTTAAAGATTGATTGTCTTATTTTTTGTTACTCCGTGTGCCTTTTTATCGATTATTAATAATGTTGGAAAATTTTACCTTTTAGTAATTAACCAAATATAATAATCTAAATTGTTTTCTGAATTTAATAGATAAAAAAGGACTAGCTGTACCGTTCGGATTACTATTATTTTACTACAATTCAGTATGATAGCTCTACATCATTATTTCGGTTTTTATTTTTACATTACTTCGTATTACCTATTAGCTAAATATAATAATAATATTTATTATTACTTATTAGTATTAAACTAAGGCGTTGAAACTATGCAATAAATATGCCAATTTTCATGAGACATTTTTTCATAATTTTCTGTATGTTTGATCACTGCCACGAAATCGCCAGGAGTTGATAATGAAGACCAAAAAAAAAAAAATTATCTATTAAACGAGTCCTATAAGGCCATAATCGCGTTACTACCAATGCCATCGCTCATTGCACATCAGTACATCGCTATAGTTTTATAATGTTATATTATAGGTTTTAATTATAATTTTAATATTTATACAATATACATATAATATATGACATTAATCAACGATTTATACACAATTTTTTGCATTTCATAAAATGTATTTTTTTCTTGAACAAAATATGATAATATCATGAGAAAAAATCCTATATATATATCATAGGTAGATACCAGTAGAATACAGTATTGTAAAATCAAACGGCAAACGATAAAAGTTGCGGGGGAATACATTTTAAACGATTTTCGACCGCAGTGATAGGTTAGGTTAATAATACGACGACCAAATCGAAGTGCCGGCGAAACGCGAGATGATGGCCAATCGCGATGGCCGTCAGAAAACTGGATACAAAAGTGGTTAGGTTATACCTATTTTAAATAATATTATAATAATAATTGTAATAACAGACTCCAGACGATTCACTTAGCAGTTAGCTCACCTGGGAATATTCGATATTAATAAACCGTTCCGTATTACCGGCTACTGTTTTGGCGAAACCTGGCAAGTGAGAACATCCAATCAACTAAACCGGTTTCTAGCCAATGTTGAGTATATTATGACGCGTTTATTTTTACTCCCATTACCATAATATTATTTTAATATTATTATCGTCCTGATGACATAGCGCACTCGTCACTCGTGCATACGTTTTCAAAGAGCCCGCATTATTAACACTATGCTTAACTAAACATATTATCATTGTTCCTGAGAAGAAAACAACTAACAAAAGCCATATTGTTCTAAAATGTTATTATTGAAAGATGTCGCCGTTTACTCGTTACCTCTGTGCACGTTGCTCGTCGTTGGTCTTCACGCAGCTGCATCAGGATCAGGTAAAAGTTTACGTACGATTACATAAGCGTTGAAATTTTAACGTTTTTATTTGATTCAAAATATTTGTGATGCACTGTTGTACTTCTTATTACAGTATTATTGTTTTATCAGGTCAACTGTTACGGATTAAACTTGAAAAAGACACGGGACGGGTAATAATTGCAACTACAATATGTTATAATGACGATTAAACTTTCTTGTTAATTTGTTAATAATAAATAAATTATATTCTTATAGTATATGATAAATGTTGATGGATTTAGGATGTTCGAGTATGCCCACATGACACAGAATGTGTTTCAGGATTCGAATTTTGTGACATAAATTTGGGACCAGAAAACCGACAAAAATGTGGTTTGGGAAATGAATTGTAAGTACCTATACTGAACTAAAATTCAAATTAAATCATAAATATTATGTAGGTAACAATATGATACATTTATTGTACAATTAATATTGTTAAAACTTAAAAATATTACGCTAAAAAAATTTTAATTTTAAATATCATACTATTAAAACCTTAATATATATGAATATATTATTGTTTTATAACTTATAATTGATAAAGTACTTTCCTAAAATGTTGTTTAAAAATGCACATTTTTTTTTAAAATTTAATTTCTGTAAATGTTAATAAAAATGTATATAAAAATACTTTTTACAACTTACATAGATTTGGGCAGCAAATGTTGAATAAACTTAAATTTTTTTTAGAATTGTTAAAATATTAAGAAGTGACGTAGACTAAAACGAATAAATTACTTTGTCTTGTGTCCTTGTTTTCAAGGCACTATAATTCATCTATAACAGTTATTGTTGTTGTACTACAATTTAGTTAGGTACCAATTTTTTAATGCTTGGTAGTCATATAAAACATAATTTTATACTCTTAGGTACATCATTAATTCATAAACTATATTTTAACCTTTAAAATGAAATTATGTTAAAACCAAAATGAATTAAATATATTAATTAATTGTTGCTTATTGTTATTAGTTTATTACCTATTATTCTTAAAAGTAATAATACTCGTATAAAAATATACGAATATTTTCATAATTTGTATAGTATAATTGTAAAATTCTCAATTAAAAATATTTTTAATTTAAATATAATAAAATATAGAAAATCGATAATAATAATAATAATAAATAATTACACAGGTCATTAAATATTAAGTGTAAATATTTTTTCATAAAATAAGTAATAACTATATAGGTAATGTCACTTGCTAATAATTTTGTGTATTGTAGTTGTTTTTGACCATTGGATGTTATTAAATTCCAAGCATATTTAGATAATATAATTTTAATTTTAAAGTTACTCACAATAAGTATTATAGTTAATCTTAAATAACTTTGTATGGTATGTACCTAGGTCAAATATTCTTGTGAGTTTTAAATATAAATAATTAAGTATTAAGCTGGTTGAAGGATATTTTGTAGTTTATTTATTTCAGTGTTCAATACTAAAATATAAGCAATAAATTACGTTAATATTACAAAATATATTTTCCGTGGTTTCTACCTATAATAACTTTAATATGTATCTAGTATATAATAAAACATAGTACCTAGATACATTTATAGTTAAAACCCTCCCCGTCCCCCATCCCCATAATTGTAAAAAAATACTAGTTACTAATACTAGTTTGAATACTGGTTTCCATTTAATATAAAACTGTAAAATTATTATTTTGTATATGTTTTTTATTTTATGCACATATTAAAATATGGAATAAATGAATTATAACAGTTTTATTTACAAAAAAAAAAAAGGAATCAAAAAGCTTCCTGTTCAAAGTTTGTCTCAAAAAATTGTCAATTTGGTTTTAAATGGATTTTAAATTGGTTTTAATTGATTATATTTCATTTTTTTTTTAACAAAGGTGATAGACTAATTTCATATTATCTTTTACTCTTACTTTCTATAATAACATTATAGATTCTAAAATTATATTTAAAATTAATTTTTTTTCACTCAGATCAGCGATGAGCTTTTGCTGCCCTGTTGACAAAGTTATTCATCCAAAAAGAGAAAAAAGAAAGACCAATGACGATGATGAATCAGACTTAGACAAAGTTCTAGATAGAGCAGCACCAGAGCCCATTAAACCGTTACCAGAAGAACCAGAATGTGGTCAAAATACTAAGTCTATATCCAAAATTTTAAAAGTGCAAAATGCTAAAGCCAGTGATTGGCCATGGATGGCTGTGTTGTTAGAGACGACAAACTATATGAATTTCTGTGGTGGAGTATTACTTAATCGGCGATTTGTGTTGACTGCTGCTCATTGTTTTAAAAAGTATTTCTAAGTTGATGAAAAATTTAATTAATACAAAATACTGTTTAAAATATTGTGTAATAATTATGATATTAAAACATCTATCTATAATACAAATTTAACCTAAATTAAAATTTTGATTAATTGGTAATATTATATTATTTTACTACCTATAAGTTATTAAACATTTATTATTATTAATATTATTAGTGAGCAATGAGTACCATTAAATATAGGTAATTATCTATACTAAAAAATAAATTACCCCCTATACATTGTATTGGTATAATTATAATAATAGTTACCTACTACAATGTTTTGCAATAGCTAATATTATACTCTGTGGTATTATTATTGATTTAGGTATAATAATAATTTAAATTTCAAGATTAATTCATTAAAAAAAAAATATTATACCTAATAATGTGTTATATTATTAGTGTCTATTAGGTATGAAACATATACATTTTGTTTATCGTATTATTGATCATACAAATATTTTTACACTAATTTGACTTTTAAATAAATTGAATGACATTGGCACACATTGTATCATTTTTCACATTCTGATAAGTACCTATGATGCATTTTTGCAAGTAACCAAGGAACCATAATGGATAAGCCATATGTGTTCTATCATATTATAAGTACAATTCTTCTTTCTTGGTGGTCCAATTTTTTGTTTTTTTTTTGGAATTCCCTAGTTTTTGATTTTCCATTTTATATTATTACACCCATTACAGTTTCATATTTAACTTTGTACTTATACTTTTCAGATTTACAAAACAAGATTTTGTTGTTAGACTTGGTGAGTACGATTTCACAACTAATAATGAGACACAATACATTGACTTCAGAGTGACAGATATTAGATCACATCCAGACTATGATCAGGCTACGCATGCCAATGACATCGCCATATTGAGGTTGAAAAGACCTACAATTTATAATTCGTTTATTCGACCCATTTGTTTACCTAAAACAAACATGGAAGTGTATAAAAAAGACGCCGTCGTAGCTGGTAAGAACTGAAAAATCACTATTTTTAAAAAATTGTATTTAATAGCTATTTACTTGTTAGTTATTAGTAGATAAGTAATGTTTTTAAATATTCACCAAGTTTTAATAGACAAAATTATTTTTAAATAATGCTCTCATGCAGGGTAGCCAAGGAAACAACCCCCCCCCCCATAAACCTTCGCCACTCACATACATAATTCCACCAATGAATTATATATGTGATTAAATATATTTTAAAAATTGAAGTAGAAATAATAATATCTATTATTTTTTACATTTTGTAGTTGACAACCAAAAAAAAAATTTATCTCCGACACCCGTTCTACAAAACAAAAATATGTCAAAAAGACGTACAAAATGTATGTCTACTGATTACAGCGCTATTAATTAATTCACTTTATGATTATTAATTAGGTTGGGGCCAAACAGTGTTCGGTGGTGAAGTCAGTAATGTTCTCCAAGAAGTAGTTATACCGATTTGGGAACATGACCCGTGTGTTTCAGCTTTTTCACAACCAATTTTCAAAACAAATCTTTGTGCTGCGTCGTACGAAGGAGGCAAAGATTCCTGTTTGGTACGTCGAAATATCTTTTTTTATTTTATAATTTAAATAATATTTTAATTACAATTACAATTTTTTTAAGGGTGATTCTGGTGGTCCGCTAATGATGCAACGACAAGACGGAAAATGGACTAATGTTGGAGTAGTGTCTTGGGGCATTAGTTGTGGAGAGCCAGGAATACCCGGCGTTTACACAAAAGTAACTTCATACCTCAAATGGATAGCTGTAAACGCACAAGATATCATTTAATGATTGAGTCCTGCTACGTTATTAGGAATATTTCATAAATTTATTTAAATAATTTTAACTTTCGATCTATAATTAGCAATGACATACATATCAAAATAATATAAATACATATACTATTTTATAAAACATGAATATAGCTTTATTATTATTACCATCACGTCTTTTCGTTTAAAACAATTTTAAATCGTCTTATCTTTGATATCGTGCATACTATGCTTTAAGATGATACTACTATAACTTTGCACCTTATGATAGTATATATTATGATATTATAATTACTGTATTCAACATGTACGATCGACATTAAAATATACGTTACACAAATGTTAAATGTATTTAATCATTATATAAACAACCATAGCCCATAACACGAGACACGAATGTGGTGTACCTACATAATTTTAATTTATGACCAAATCAACGAGAAATTGAACTATTGATGTGAGTGAACGAGAAAATTAAATAGTGGTTATCTCCATGCGTGGGTAGAGTATACTTATGTATTTTCATGTCGCACAGACGGTAAACCTAATTAACATTTATTTAAAATTCAAATTAATATTCGTCTTGTGTGATATACTGATCACTGATATCATTATAAATAAATAAATATTATAAAATACAGGAAACAAATATTATTATATATTAATGTATTATAACTTACGATAGTATATATATTCCGATACTCGTATTTTATAATTTATAATAATTATTCAAATTAATTTATGAACAAATATTATTTGCCAATTTACCATAGCTATATCTAGTATACATATCTTCACTATATCGAAGTATTGAATACCTATACTAACCAATTATATTAATGAAAAACATTATCAATGGACTTGAATAGATTTATTAAATATGGTTATCAGTGACCTGCTATGTCACCATTTATGTGTATCAATTTGTGATAGTTAGATTTTTGGAATTAAGTAAGTAAGTACCAACCCTTTTTCATATTTATTATAAATCATTTTATTAACCATAAAAATTTTGCAACATTTAGGTATAATTAAGGAAAACATATTACATTTTACGACTACACCGAATTATCGAAATTGTATATAAATGGTTAATTTACTATAAATATGGTAATTACTAATTACTAATTAGTACCTATATGACTCGATAGATACATTACTAATGAACTTTTAGATACAACTTACAAACAAAATGTATACTATTATATTATTTTTAGTGTACAATATTAATTATTATAGTAGTAGGTAGATAACTATTTTTTATTAATTTTTTAATTTATTATTATTATTGAGATTTCAACAAGAAAATAGTTGATAACTATATTGTACAGCCGTATAATATATGATGGTAAAATAAATTAAAATATAGGTAGGTACCTATATTAATAATATATTAGTAATATCGTATATTATTACAATGTTACAGGTAAACTATTTTCTAACGGACACATTTTATGTTATATGAATAAGGAAATACAATTTTAAACTACGGTATGATATTGTTTTTTTAATATTTAGTATCATCGTACATAATTAATGCTAAATAATTAACTATTTAGGGCAGGTAGGTACTAGGTACACACCAGTATACCATTAAGTGTCAGTAGTGTCACACATTTTGAAAGCAAAATTATAATAATAAAATCAAAGTAAACCCGTGTCCTATATTATTATAGCGTATTTCACGCTTTAAAATGAAGGACATATAATAATTAGTAAGGGCAAAAGATCGAAGAACACGCACTTAAATATTATATTATATTTATTATAAAAATCAAATATCGGCTATAATAGAAGTTAATTAGTAAGTTTTAACTTATAACTTTGCGAACCAACGTTTAGCGGGGTAAACTGTGCCACCCCACTCAACTTTAAATTTTTATTAAAACTCATTAACTGCTCGTCCATAATTAGATCCAATATATTATTGGCGTACTCCAAAAATATTCTGCTTTTTAAATAAGAAATTAAAACGCTCCACGCAGAATCTAAAATCTATCTTATCCTTAAAAAGAAAAACACTGATAGATAACAATAAAAATTTGTAAAAATAAAATTTATAAAAAAAGTATAGATTTTTAAAAAATTTTAGTATTCTTATTATTAAGAATAAAAGAATTACATAAGTTATCAATTCATAACATAAAAAGTTGAGCAAGTAGGTTGTGGGTAGGTACCGATTCGCTGTAACCTATAGCCCTATAGGTGCTATTGAAAAATAAAATGAAATTCATAATATACCCAGGTACATAAAAGTGAATAATCTTGAGTCCTTATGAATAATATTTTTTAATCAAAACAAAATAATTTATATTGTTATTCATTGTTAAAATACGTAATTTTGTCCAAATTTTAACTCCAAATGCTTATAAAGAAGAATCGTGTATTTACATGTATATTTGATATTTGTTTATTAATATGTAAACAAATTGAAAAACCTTGAATTATATTATTAAGCTTTTTGACTAAGTGAAAGCATTTTTATTGACATTAAATAAAAAAATAAAAAATGATAATATAAACATTTTGTTAAAATTTCACGTATCCACGGTTTTTCGTTTTTGAATCTCAACAAAATGACTTTCCGGTATACGTTTTTTTGAGGAATTTTCTGTCACTTGACTTTTTTTAATTTATATTATTCCAACTTAAGATGAACCTTGTATTCAATTTTCAAGAATTAAGATTCGATTAGTAAACTTTTATTATCATTTACGAGTATAAGAAAAAAACTAAAAGAGTTTAGAATTGAACGTATCTATAAAAGAGCTCAAAAAATGTCAAAATATTTTAAAAATGATACCATGTTTAGAAAATGGTAATACGAACACTCGGAAGTTGGAGTACAAGTTTCTATAGTTTTTGAATTATAACAAAATAAAGAAATCGATTTTATTTAAAACCGGTTTAGCATAAATGATCTCGTTTTTTTCCAGCAATTTTATAAAGTACCTACCTACTGGGCTACTGAGAATTTCTTACTTTTACCCCCCCCCCCTTCGCTCAAAGTGCCTACCAGATCTAATTAGCACACGCAAAGTTTAAAATCGAATTATTTTTACTGTCTCAGTACTCAGTATAAAGTGCAGATGACTGATACAAAAAAAGAAAACGCACGTTATTGTAAAATCAATACATTCATTGTTCCATTTAGAATCTAAAATAGATAATATTTAGATATATATTATAAACTATTAACCTTACGCGTTGGGTTTAACTATATTCGTATTTTACCATTACTTTATAATGTACCCTTATACAATTAAAACAATAATACTATACGGGTACGCTATTATTATTTATTAGCTAGATACCTATACGCCTTAAAAGTTAAAATGTAAATAATTGTAATACCAAAAGTAGACGCGTTGGTACTTCAATACTTATAGGCATACCTATTGCATTGATATAAAATGTGTTGTATTTCTGTTACAAACTTTTGAAATCATTTTTTAATTCCAATCTCATTCAAAACTCTAAGACATACGGCGTAAGAGAATATATTTTAACATCTCTGTGAGAATATTATAGTCAATTTATTAAGTTTTTTACACTTATTAGTTAAAAATATCTATTTGCACAAGAACGAATTGTTTGTACAAAAAAAAAAAAACTGTATGTCTGTATGCAAGATGCAACAGTTAGTACGTACCTAATATTGTACGTAGATATTTCCTACGTAGGTACCTACCAGAATACTTGTACTATAATACTATATTTTAAATAAATCAAACACACTCCTAAAAGTTATTCTAAATAATTTAATACTCATATTATAATGTAAGAAATATTCCGAGGACCCGAGGTAGATAATAATATGTCGTACGGTGTAGGTGTGAAGTCCTGACCTGGCGATTATTCCTCAGCGGGGAGCCAATTTATCGCCGACTACGAGGTACCATTGATTTTATAATACCTAGTATACTCATATAAATTTTACAATCAATAGATGTAAATACTAAATACTCATGAACTCACCTCAAAGACTCAAAAGTCAAAAGAGCTACACTTAACATGGTATTTTCTTGTAAATTACAACCAAAACCATTCCTAATTAATAGGTAAATATTTTTGATGATGATTGATTAGACATGAGTGATGAGTACAATAAGTCATGACTCATAAGCATAAGTTATAGGTGTATTATTATGTTTATTAATAAACAAAAATTATGTATACAGCTAAATAGCACGAACTTTATATATTTTAGTTCGTGATAGTGTTTGTGAAAAACTTACAATTATTCAACTGATTGCTGTCGTATATATTAATGCTCTGCGCCTCCGCCCCTCTTTTGTACGCGGTCACACCCATTAAACAAAGATAACACCTAATCATTATAAATTAAGTTTAATGTATAATTACATAGTCGAAGGTCTTAAACTTGAAGGCTAAATTTTTTATTATTTTTTTTTTTGTAGATATTATCGTTACTCTTTAGTCAGTTTAGTCTTCTTAGTTTATACCTCATGATCCTAGCTCCGAGACAAAATAGTTGAAATATAAAAATTTCATTATTGGTCAATTGTCACCAAGTTGAACTGGTTGAAAGACATTTTAAACAACATTCGAAACAGACTATTTTTAATCTATTCTATGGTCTTTCTATAGTCTTAACTCCTAATATCTTAAATTGTCGTATTGTGATTTGTTATACATGCACATTAATTTGTGATAGTGATTGTCCAGTAGGTACCTATTTAACACTGTAATATTCGTAACCAATAAATTAATAATGTTTGTCATTTGTAGTATTTGTACCATTTAAAGAGTGTCAGATAGGTATAGGTAATTGTTCCATTAATTTTAATTGAAAGCATTTACGTTTATTGGCACATATAAATATCTAATACTATAGTTAGCATAGACATCTATTCTATTACATATTTAAAAAATATATTATAAAATATACAACAGATTAGACTTTAGACTAGGAGTTAGGAGAGTAACTTTTTGGAAAGTTTATTGTATAAAATCAGCATCAAATCAACATAAAACAATTGTAAAAATTGATTTTCAGTGTTGACTGTGATTTGCAATTACTGCAATAAGTTATAGGGACCATTATTTGTAGTGTTAATTTTTCTTAAGATTATAAATTGTTCATCTTATGAATTTTATTTAAATCAATAATAAATATTATATCTTTTGCATTAGGTGACTGATATAAAATACATTTTTACCAATACAAAACAACAAATTTTATTTTTATTTTACACTATATGCAATTAAAATGGATAAAAACCAGTAATATTTTTAATTGCTTCTCCTTCATCTTTAGCAGACACTTCTTGATAAGAATGAAATTCCATAGAAAATGATGCAGTACCTGATGTAAATGTTCTAAGATCCTTTGAATAACCTAATAAATCTGCTAGAGGAACTAACGCATTTATTACCTAAATTACAAACCATAAAAATAAATAATAGAATAGATTATATAATTTAATATTTTATTCTATTACTCGATAATTTGATCTAGTTGAAATATCTTGAATCGAGCCTCTTCTTCTTCCAAAATCCGAAAGTACAGCAGAAGAATGATCATCATCAGTCACGACTTCAACATTCATAATAGGTTCGAGTAAAATTGTATTAGCAGATTTCAGTAGCTATTTGAAATAATAAGCATTAATAGAAATCTATTGAAAGAAATAAGTTAAAATCAACAATGAGATACCATACTTTTTGAACACATTGATTTACAGCTGAACTTAAGACAGTATCTGATGTCCCTTTGCCAACTTCTAGCCAATGAAGTACAAAACGAACATTGATTACCTTAATTATAAAGTAGACAAATTATATTAATATATAAAACATATAAAACAATTATACAAACAATTTTAATTTAATTTTAAAATAAATTTCAT
The DNA here is from genome assembly GCF_020882245.1 of Rhopalosiphum padi. Lineage (NCBI taxonomy): Eukaryota > Metazoa > Arthropoda > Insecta > Hemiptera > Aphididae > Rhopalosiphum > Rhopalosiphum padi. The sequence goes on along the minus strand of NC_083597.1, from coordinate 63,421,929 downwards.
TAGTATTGTTTCATACATTCACGTTAGTCAATTCATAGTATTAGTATATTAAATGTAAATAACACAATATTACTATTGGAGTATCTATCCATTACAGAAATTAGAAAAATCATACTAAATTTTCTTTATAATGAGGTTTTATAATTTTATAATTTTATAAACCATTCGAAAAAAGAAAACATTAGATATTTAAAATCATAAATGTAACTTCAAAATAAATTTATTTAAAATCTGAACAGTTCATTTTATATTTTATTCTATAAAAAATTTGGAATGATAATACATTTTTAAACATAAACTGGTACCTAAAAATAACAATATGTAATCAATGATTTAATTTAAGTTGTTAAATTGAATGATAAATAATTATCCTTCAGTTTTAACCTAAATTTAATAATTATAAAAAAACTGTAACTGTATTTTCTATAAACAGCATCACTTTAATACACGTTCATAGTAAAATATAGGTTCTAAAAGTATTATAACATATAATTTAAAGTACCTTGTTGTAAGTTTAGGTAAAAATAAAGTTTAAAGTAATATTTAGATAGTATACCATATTTTTTAATTACTAACAGGGCATCCAAGTTTGGGACCATGCGCTAAAGCAGCTTTTGCACTTGATGTTATAATATTTAATCGGTTTAAATATATAGCTGCTGTATTGGAAGCATTATCTGGACTCTGATCCAACGATAACATTTTTTTATTAGTTTCATGTTTTAATATTGACATCACTACGTAAACACTATGTGTAGTTGAACCTAAAAAAAAAGTATATTAATTATATATTTTTTAAGCAATGTATAAAGCAAAACAATTAAAAAAGACATTGTTCTGTGTTTTACTAACATATAACATCACGTTACATTTTATGTTAAGAAGAATTAATTTAATTCTGTTTTTTTTTAATATTAGAGTAAATTGACATAAGTTTTTTTTTTATTTAAATTTTAAAGTGTACTAAAAATTTCAAATTTTAGTCAACAAAATATATGAGTATGACATCATCTACTAATTTTCTCAAAATACTAATCAAACTATTTTGCTTTCTCCGATCATAATACCTTTGAAAAATTTTACGCTCTTATTAAGTTGTTGATAGTCTGAGTATCTGTCAATGAAACAACTATTTATTTACTTTTTTGACTTGTCTATTATTCTATACTGACTCAAGCTTTATTTTAGTTTAGTGGTTCTCAACCTTTTTTGATTCATGTTGATTTATGTCACCTAGCCACTAGAATCAAACACTACATCACCCTAAGGTTAGGTTAAATATAATTTCAATTATAGTACTTCAAGTAAAAATATTATTTTTTTAGTCTATAATTCCTTTACTTTTAAAGAATTTCATGTATAATTTAAATATTTTATATTGTTAAGCATAATATAATGTAAGTTATTAATTAAGATAATCATTTCGTAATTTTGATAATTGCATACAAAATACAATTATCTTACTTAACACAAACACATTGAGAATGAAAGAAACTAGTATGTTAATATTTCCTATTTATTACAAAATACGAAATATCTTATAAAAAATACTAAATAGTAATCATTTATCATTCATAATATAAAAATATAAATTGATTAATAATAAAGTACCAATTTTTAAATCAAGTCTATGACTTTCTTTTGCTTCTGACATTAATCCTTCTTTGTACGAAATTTGTGGACGACTAAGATCAATATCAATTTTAAATTCAGTTTTTATCCGTTCTCCAATTACTTCTAAATGCAATTCACCCATGCCTAATCTGAAAATGAATTGAATTTATTCTAAGGTATTTAAAATAAATAAATATTAATATAATTTACCGGCTAAAATTGTTTGACCAGTTTCCTCATCATATTGAATTCTTAAGCTAGGATCTTCTCTATGCAACTGACTTAATGCATTATCCAAAGCTAATTGATATGCCTAATAGAAATTCAATCAATATATATATAGAATAAATATTATTCAAATAAAATTAGAACAGATAAATATATTATAATAAGGTATATCAGCAGTTCCCAAGCCATGGGTGGCGGCAGCGTGGAACTGGGCCGCAGACCATATAGTATTAATATTACTAATGTAAATATTTAAAAAAATATTATATATATTATACACATATGTATATGGGTATGCTATTAGTCATTGGTAGGCCTCAGAGATTTTTTTACAAAATTTGTGGTCAGCAAAACCATAGGCATGCGCAGTGGGGATGCCGGGTATTCCCTGTGGGTCTATGGAGCCAGCTTGTTATTTGTTTTTACTTTTTAGTAAGGAGTTTATAAACATTCTTATTTATAAAAAAACTTTTGACAGACGATTAGAACTATAATAAAATATTACATAAATTAAATTCATATTAATATTAGTAATAAAATGCAAAGTTAAAATTATATTGACTATTATTTTGAGAACTTTGTAGTTATGTAATACATGTTTTTAAAAAAAATTCTGATTTATGTTTTTTTTAAAGGAGATAAAAATTGAGTTATTTTTAAATATATTGCCATCCCCTGCAAAAAAATCTGCTCACGCCTATGAGCAAAACTAAACAGATAGGGAACCGCTGAAGTAAATCATGAACCATGATTAAAACATTTAAAACCAATGTCAAACAAAAAATATTAAAAAAAGAAAATTAAAATCATCTCTTTAAAATAAAATAAGTAATGATAATAGTGATATCAAAACTGAAATTTTTAAAAATTAAACATGATTAATGATTTTTATATATGTATTTAAATATCATTATTATTTTAAAATATAATATAATATATTATAAATGGTAATAGTATTACTATTATGAATATTAATAATAATAGTATCTACTATTACTACAATCAAATCTTTTGTTCAATCTTTTTCTGAGAATATAAATTAATTAATTTACTTGAGACGGTGGTTCAATAGAACAAAAAAAAACTGGATCTGGTATGCTCATTTCAACTCCAAGCATTTCAATAGATTCTTCTTGGGTCATTTTTTTTGATTTTGACAACTTTGTTAAAGCATTCTTTACTGCATTGTTACTGTTGGAAAGTAAATCTCCACAAACAGTGTTCTTAAAAAATAAATACAGTTAAATAAAATAATAATATATTAGTAAAAATTTTATAAATTAAATAAATTAAAATGTATATTATAAAAAAAAACATACTTTTAGTCCTGTAACAGCTACAATATTTCCAGATTCTACATTATTTACTTCTTTATAATCATCAGCATAAGCTATCATAACACGATTAATATTTTCAGACTTGGATTGAGAAGCATTGTATAATTTTTGACCCTGAAAATTGAAATTAAAATACATTAATAGTCAACAAAAACCAAAAAAAATATATTTTAATGGAAAACAAATAAACTTTTGTTTTTTAATAAATAATTTTAAGTTATTTAATTAAAGAATAAAAATACTGACTAATAATCTATTTAATAATTACATTATTATGAGGTTTTCTTAAGCTAGATCACTATAAATATAATATTTATAGTGCCTTTTGCTTGTGATAATTTGAATACTAATTAAATATCCTAAAAATATTTATACAGTTTTTTCTTTGTAACTATTTTTCTTTTCTTAATATATGAATAATAAGGTACATTTTTTTTTCCAAAACTAAAATTTATCACATTTTCAGTTTTATACATAATATTATGTTGGCTTGAAATACTTAAAAAATATGAAACTTAACTTTATTCAGATATACTTATAAATTTACAAAAAAATCTAAATGCGAATATGTCTAGAATTTTGGGATTTAAATAGATGATACATTTTAAAATTTAAATAAAAGGGTATTATAACAAATGATTATATAATTACTTTGAAAGTGAAAAATCTGATTTCTACTAGGATATATTTTTATTCTAGTTGATTAAACTTAGAATATAATTATACAAATATTTTTATTATGAAATTAATAACTTTTACCTTTTCTAAGGTACCGGTATAAATCCTTAAAAATGTAACAGGCCCCTTTTGTTTTTCATGAACAATCTTAAACGCTCTAGCTGACATAGAGGTACCAAAACATTTAAATGGATCTAAAGTAATACAGTCATTTGGTGATGGTAGATAATCTATAATACCATCCATAAGTGTTTGCACACCAATATTTTTATAGGAACTACCACAAAATAATGGGACACCTTTCTAAAAGACAAAGTTATAACAAATTAAAATATGCAAAAATTAAATTATTCTATTGGCATACTTGTGATATACACGCTCGTCTAATAGCTGATAATAATATATCATAATCAATACAATTAACATTATCAGAATTTAAAACAATATTAGCAACCGTTTCATCCATATCAGCTAAATCGCCAATAAGTACCTCTCGTACTTTACACAAAGCCTCCCATTGTTTAGTATTATCTTCTATAGGAGAAGAAATTACTTTTTGACCATTATCGCCATGCCAAGTTAATATATCCTTTTTGAGTACATCAATTAAACCTATAAGTCGTCCATTGCTTTCTGAAAAATAAAATTATTATCATTAACAAAATACAAAATACAAATAAATTATAAATTAAATTAAATAGGTAAATTATTAATATTGTAATATAATTTTTTTTCAGAAATAAGAGAATAAATCATTGTATGCCTAGGGCAATTAATTGCTTAATAGTAATATAATAAGTATTGATTAAAAAAATATTTTTCAACTGGGTGGTTCTTTTATCAAACATAAATTATTATTTATAAATCTATCAACGTTTTTAAAAATAATATTTTTTATCATTATAATTTTTTTAATTTTACTTGTTGAATGATAGTTTTCATTTTTAATTTCAAAAATTACAAAATATTTTGCAAATTCATTGATACATAAATATTGAAATTAAAAATGTAAGTTGTCATTCAAAAAAGTAAAAACTTAAACAATATGTATTTTTTAATTTCTTAAACACATTTCAACAATTTTAGAATTTTATACCAAAGAAGTCTCACCTCTGACTGGTATTTGTAATTGCAATGGAGTAATATTAAATTTTGACTTAAGTAAATTAATACACAATGGCAATGAAGCATCTGATCGATCCATTTTATTAGCATAAACTATACGAGGTATCATGTACCTATCTGTTTGACGCCATACAGTTAATGTTTGAGCTTCAACTCCTAAAAAACATTAAATATTTTAATATATTTTAACAGTATCTTAAAAAAAAGTTAACCAACCAGCAGATGAATCCAGAACAATAACTGCTCCATCTAGAATATTTAATGTTTGTTCAACTTGCATTGTAAAATCAATATGTCCTGGAGTGTCCACTAGATTAATATTGTGTTTTTTCCATGGCAAGGTTACAGCAGCAGAAGTAATGGTAATACCTGTAGAAATATTTAGTAAGTGAAAACAAATAATTTTAAACCAAGATTGATAAAATGTTTATAGTTTTACCTCGGTTTCTTTCTTGATCCATATAATCAGTAACTGTATTGCCGTCGTGTACTTCTCCCATACTATGTATTAAACCTGAGTAAAATAACATTCTTTCAGTAGTGGTAGTTTTACCTAAAACAAAAATATAAAGTTTGAAAAATTAAATTATGTATTAATTTTTGAAATAAATATCAATTGTTAGAAAATAAGTTATATAATAATAATCAACAGTTATGTATATTATTTGATATATCAACATTCCGAGGACTAAACATAAAATAGTTAGATATTTACCAGCGTCTATGTGTGCTAAAATACCAATGTTTCTTATTTTTGACATTTTATCGATATTTTGACAATAATAACGTCTCATAATATGTTTGAAGTATACATTACGATGTATACGTCGATGAAAAAATAACATTCTAGAATATAAAATAAATTAATAAATCAATAATGTTCACAATTCTATACCTAAATTAGTTTAAACTTTAAAGTAGGTATATATAATAATAATTTTAGGTATTTAATATGAGCATTATAATCATAGTACTTGCTTAATTATTGTGTATAGCTGTAATTACATATATATTATGTATTAAATTGTGAGGTTTCTTTAAAAACTGGATTTGAATGAATATGTTTAACTCTAACTTAAAGTGCACTTAGTTACTATAAAAAAAAATAATTAATAATGTTAATATAATATAGTAATGATACATTCAGTTCAACATTTTAATGCTGTGGTTCTGTACCAGTAACTCGTTTCGGCTTATAAGGTATCAACTATCTATTTTTTTATCTGTTAATTTAAACCTTATCAGAAATGTTTTTCCTATCACATAATTTAAAAATGATAAGATATTTATTGTTATTTGATAGTGTTGTATTTGTATTTTGTGGTGGGCCCGTGCGCAGAGTTTTATGTGGCATTGTGGCCCTTCACATATTTTAATATTTATGGTTATAACTTCTAGCTTATAGATAAATTAATGATATAATTTATTATAGTACCTAAGTACTTCAGGTATTCATAGTTTAGAAGACTTAATAGTTAAAAAAAAAAAAATTTTGAAAATATATTAGAAAACTGCAAGTCAGCAGTGTCATAAGTTTTTTTGAAATCATCAATTATATTAGTTTGGTAGAATTAACAACTAGTTTTGCGATAAATCAATAAGACTTGATTTTTAAGATTATCTTAAAGGTTGTCAATTCGAAGGAGTTATGATGAATTTGATGAATTTTAAATATAAATCTTACTAAAGAGAACAGAAATGCAAATATGTACATGTAAGTACATATACTGTACACTTATAAATTTAAAAAACATATTATTTATATCTTATAAATTTATAATTCGTTCTTTTTATTACTTCATTCTTGTGTCAATCGTCTAGATAAGAATATGGACCATTTAAATTAATATTACCTATCAATCATATCTTACGTGATTAAAAATGAAAGATACCTATTCGATTTATCGCACATGATACAAAAATATATATTACAAATTTTCAAACGAACCAAAATTCGTTTAAAATAATAATAAAACCAAAAAGATAGGTATATTTGTGTAGATATGTCTAATATGTAGTACCTATGTATCTACCTATACAGTATACATGCAACTATGCAAGATATGGATATTTGTATGGTAAGTACATTGCTGCTGAAAAAACTTTATGTTATTTAACAAAAAATAAAATAAAATGCTTACAAAATCTAAACCCTAATTATCGTTATTCACTATTCAATAAAGTTATTAGCATAATTTATTTGATTTAAATTTTACTATAAAATTATAATCAAATATAAAATATATATTTTTTTTTAAATAAAATATAAACTTGATAAAAACCGTCAAAATAATATTTTTAATTGTACCTAAAAAAAAAGGATAACGTCTTACTAACAATAGAGTTTTGGCAGCAATTGGTTTAACCGGTCAATTTTGCTCATGCATTCCCTCTTTGAAATACAAGTGGCCAAACCTGATTATCTTATGCTTTACTCTTCACTATTGTCCTTTTTTGTTGTGTCAAAAAACGTGTTTCGGAATATAAAATGGATTGTGATTTATTATATATAGTCCGGTTATTTTATTCAGTTGTATGTTTTTTTTATTATTCATAACAGCTAGTTCTAAAAGGATGCTGTGTATACCGACTGACCAGGACCACCTGGCCTTTTAAAAAAAACTTGTTGGGGTACCTATTCCTATCTAACCGTAGTTATTCAACGGTTAAAAATCGTTATAACACAGATTTTAAAATATTTATCAAATATAAAATTGGATAATTTAATAATTAGAATATTTAATATTATATTACTTATATATTGTATACAATTAAATATTATGTGTTATTAATATTATTATTTAAATAGCTTATAACTAATTTTATTACTTAATAAATATAGTTACCTATTACTTATTAGTAATAAAGCAACAAGTTCAAGAACATTATAACCGAATAAAGATTAAGTAAAGCTTGATAGCTTTTTGAAAAGGGCTTCTAGTGTGGTCAAGGAGAAAACCTTTGAAATGATAAAGTTAGTATAGAAAGGTATATGGTATATCTACACTTAAAGCTCAGGGATTTAACTAACTTGGAATTACTCGTAATTATTAAAGGACTACCTAATATTTTTGAGTTCCGATCATAATTTTTTGAGCTGGAATTGTTATAGTTGATTATTCATATTTAAAAAAATCATATTAGTCTGCATTTTATATCCTTTTAAAAATTTTAAATTACTTACAATGCATTTTTTATACCTATATTTAATATTTATGGTACACAAAAAAAGTAAAATCTGTTGTTTTTAGTTGCATTAAGAACTAAAATGCATAATTTTCTAATGTAAAATAGCAATTAGTTTATTAGGTACTTGTATATTCGTGTTATATTTAAATATAGTTACATTTTGATAATTTGATATCTTAATACTTAATTTATTCATTGCGTGCACTATTCATAGTTAGATAGATAGTGAAATAAAAATAAAAATAAAAAAAATATATTATATACTTAATATTTATATTTTTATTTCACTATCTATCTATATATATGACATAGGTACCATATGGCATACAGTGCTTCAATAAATTATATATCTATATCTATATTTAAGTCTTGAATTAAATCTGTAAACTTCACTTTAAAACCTAACCTTAGAATTGTTTCCCTAATATTATGATTGTTCGTTACTTTTTAATTAAAAATAATAATATAGTATAAAATTGAGTCAAGCCGGTAAAAATCGATAAAAAAAACCAAGTTCGATAAAAGGGTATATTTTGACTGTCATATTTTAATTTATTAATTTAAGATCTTTAGCAGGGGTGGCCAACCAGTCGATCGCGAGATGAATTTGAGTCGGTACAGATATCGAATAAAAGAAGTGTAACACGCATGTACATATTTAAAATATATTTTTTGTTTATTGACAACCTTTTTTTTTCTTGGTCGACAACCTAGAAAATCTCGGAAGTCGATTGCAAGTCTATTAAAGTTAGCCACCCTTGATCTATAAAAGTTAGAACATGGGTCACCAAATGGCGGCCCGCGGGCCGCATACGGCCCTCGAACACATTTTATCTGGCCCGCAGACAAATAATAAATAACACATTATTACGATAACATTATATGTGTTATTATTGTAAATTATTGTAAAATATTATTTTTGTTAAATATTATTGGTTTTTAAATAATGTAAATTGTACTTAGAATTTTGATGGCCCGTGAAAAAATTTCAGATCCTTAATGTGGCCCTTCAAAAATATTAATTTGTTACCGCTGAGTTAGAATAATGGTCTACCAAAAATACGAGTAGTCATTCTCTCCTGACTTCAACTTGTAGGTATATAGTATTCAGTCCGTTTATTTTGTAAAACGAGTAGGACAAGTAGGTTTATTATATATGTATATATTACCTAATTTTATAATGATATATATCACATTGTGTAACATATATTTGTTATTTTACATTACTGTAGGCTACGATAATTATATACAAATAGATTCGTCAAGTATGTTTAGGAAATGAAAACTACTTTTTTTTATAGTAATTTGTTATCTCGGTGATTCTTTGAAATTTTTGAAGTGACTGAATCGAAATTCAAACAAGTAATTTTTGAGTTATTATATTTTTGTTTATAATAGCGATACTCATCCTTTAATGGTTTTGTACTTTTGTATAAAAATAAATATAAATTAGGCCTGCCTATGCCTTATATGTAATATTTAGTCTAGAACCTACTGAGTTATTATTCTCGGACAGTTTTTATGAATTATAAATTATAATATATTTATAATAATAAGCAATAATTATAATTATTAAACCATTACGATTTACAGCCCCTTTATTTTCTAAACCTATATTATAATAAAGTAATATAAGTACTGTTAGGCCTTAGTGCTTACATGTATAACATCTCGAAAAATATCTGATTAAATTACAAATCTAGGTATGATAAAAAATGTATAGATTCTATTAAATAATAAATTACAGTGAAAAGGGTAGTTCTCATTTCAAAAAAAAAAGTTAAAATAAAAATGTAAGAGGTAAGTACTTCCGTTTCAAAAAAAATCATTAAAGTTATTATGATAAACTATATTATCTATATTAATAGTTGTAGATATAAGTACTTTATTATTTGAATAACTTGTTTTATAGTTAATTAACAAAATTACATGTAATATCATATTATAATATTCATTACTAAATATTATTAAATAAATGTTTAATATATACATTACCTATACATGAATATATAATCATAATGTAATATTATTTATCCTTCAACTTCTATTTTATTTGTGAAATAGATAACAAAAAACAATTATAAATATAGATGGTTTCTGGAACTGTTTTTATGCTTAAATCTAACATACTTTTCAACCATTTTAATTATTTATTTATGAACAATTATTACTTGAGCTTATGAGTAGTTCTGTAAAATATTCAGAATTTCTGGAAGTATATAATATAATATAGAACTTCTTTTTATAAAAAAAAAGCCTGGAATTTAACATAAAATAAAACCAACTTCTGTTTACATTATATACAAAGCTAGAAATGGCGTGGCAGCGGGGTGATGGATGCAGTTATACGGTACTACATACAGTAAGAACGCGTACGTATATATACAAGACGGGAAGAGTACATTAAAGTTTGCCAATTAATTAAGGGTCGGAGTACGGCACGACGGCAACGGGGTGCGTAGGAGGCGGAGGAAGCAAATGACGGGGCTGGGGGGCGGGACGCCAAGGAAACCCGCGATGAACACAAGTGTGTATACTCGTATAGTTACAAGTTGGATCGTAAATTGAAATTTACGGAAACCGGCGGCAGTAAGGGAAAGCCGAAACATCTTAGACACCCAGTATCCTCTTTTTCTCTCTGCTCGGTCTGAATGCCTTCTGCGCGTCCCGTCCCCTTCCTTTTATGCGCTACTCAACTACCCTCCCCCTTATGCTTCACCGCTGCCCGTACAACAGACTTCCATATTTTGAACCTCTACCACTCGAGAACGTCTACTGATTTTATTTTATTTCTACTCTCTTTATACCACACGAGGGGTTTAATGCCATAAAAATCTCTTTCCGCTTGCGTTCGTTACGGGGTCGTAATCATTTTTTTTATTTTATTAAAAAACAGCCCCCTTTTCAGACGCAATAAAAAGCTAACTCTTGGCGGGGAACAAGGGTATATAAGTACAGTATAAACAAATGTCGTGAAGAAAATGTTTTTTTAATGTAAAAACTATCTCGGTTTGGACTTATTGCAACAGTTCAATAGACGTCTAAATAAATAAAACAATACAATTAGTTTGCCACGAAATCATATAAAAATTCTATAAATCCTAATAACTTCTTTTTCTTTAGGACATTACACTATTACAGATATTTCCAAGGATTATTGTCTATTATTAATCAAGTCTGTATAAGTTTATGTTAAGGTTAATAATAATGACTATTTATATTTTTAAACAGTTCTACGAACAATATAATTATATTTTATATTCCACAATACTATATTAGGTATATAATATTATTAACTTAACAATATGCATTAAGGCAATAAGTACATAATATTAATAAAAGTTAATTTATTATCAAAATAATCATAGTATATAAATGTATAAAAATACATAAAATACATATTTTTAAATCTTAATAGAATTTAAAAATATTTTCAATTTTGAATAAGGAATATATTTTTGTAGAAGAAATATATCAACTATAAATAGGTATGTATAATCTATTTAAGCAAACAAAAACTATAAAATGACTAACCACTTTATACTTATAGTTTATTCATAGATACGAGTAAATAAGACAATACAAGTGTAATGAACAAAAATAAATATCTATAAATATTATCAATGTATCTACATTTTGATTTTAATACATTTGATTAGTTAATTTATTTAAAAATAAAATTGGATTTTATATTAACACCGTAAACATTGTTTTTAATATTAGTTGATTTATATTCGTTTACAAAATATAGTTATTTCAAAAATTTAATTTTTTTTTAAAAAAGCTAAAGTGTTACACAATTATTTTGTCAAACTATTTTAAATTGTAATACATTATAATATTTTATAATAATATTAGGTTAGAGTATCAATTCTTCGATTTAATGATCTAATAATAATAATTACCATTTTACTTTAATATAAGTAGGGGTAAGGTTGGGAAAGGTACTCAAAAAAAGTTATCATTATATATGCATTTAATGTGTCTAGATACAAAACTAGATACAAAAATACAATATAGATTGTGATTGTGATTTGTGAATGTAGAAAAGATACAAGATTATGTATCAATTAATATACAAGGCACAAGATATATGATCTTTTTATATTTCCAATGTAATTCTATTAATTATTAAACGTCTATGCACTAAATTGTCTATACAAATAAATACATAGTATATAATTATCTGTACCTTTGATTTGATTTTCAATTTTATGTGGAAAGACCTACATGCCCTACATGGTTACACTCATACCTAGGTAGCGGATTAATATATTTTGAGAATGAACATTCCAGTTGAATGCTTATCTGTATTACTGTAGATAGGTATACATATACGGACACCTTAATTTAATTTTATGTTTTTCAAATTATCTTAAAAGTTATAAGTGTTATAACATTGTGTGGTAAGTAATTTTTTTTGCTATCGTTAATTTCGGCTCGATTGCACCTGAACAATTTTTCGTAAACATATTTGGTACAGGTATCTGCGACGAAATTATTTACAAAAAATATAAATAATACAAACATAAAAAAAAATCTACCACAGTTGTTACATTTATTTTAAGTTTTGAGTGTCCTGCAAATCAAATTTAAATGTTTTGGTACTTTTCAGTACAAATGTTTACAATAATATTATCTTGTATCTTTTGGAAAAATAAGATACATGATACAAGATACAAATTGTATCTTTAATATTGTCCAACCCTGAATGTAGATAAGTACTAGATAGAATATTATCATACCTATGTCAATAACTAAATCAAGATTTTTTTTTAAGAAATAATGAAAATCTAAAATAAGAACTATAACGCCTAGATCGTCAGGTATATGTACTTAACTTTCTATTTAAATTTATTATTTTATAAATATTTATAATTATATTTTAAAATTATAATTTTAATAACTTATAATTAATTTACAAAAGAAAACTATTTATGTATCAAGTCAATTGATACAATATATTCTTATTAACCTATAATTTTTACCTATCAATTTAATCAAATTAATATTTTGATATAATATCTACCTACTACATATAATATTCTCAACCAACATTAGTTATTCAAATTTAAAAATTCAATATTTTAACGTTTATGAATACAAAATAATATATTTTAATCGTTTTATAATATTTGTAATACATTTGTTAGTAATTGTATATTTTTAAGCACTAAGGAAAACCATTCGAATTATACCTACTATTCTAAAAATTACAATGTTAACATAAATGTAGACAGTCACAGATTATTAAAGTATAATAAAGTTAAGTTTTCTAAATGTTGGAGTGTGGTTAGAAAATTAATTTTCATCTACCTACCTAGTAAAATGGTCGCTTAAGGTTGCGGCTTTTGTAAACTTTGACAGGAGTTCGAATAGAGTTCAGGACTTATGAGGCATAGTATTTTACCAAGTTCCAAGTATTTTCATTATATGTTTAACATGAATACGTCATTATGAAATAAATTTACAAAATAAATCTTATATAATTTTTTTATTTGTGATTAAAAAAAAAATGAAATAAGTTTTTTGAAATTAATTGAGCAAAATATTGTAGTTTAATACTTTAATGGTACTACATTGTCTATACTATACAGTATACATAATGCGCTGTATTGAAAGACAATTTAATTTAGTAATCAGTAGGTATACAAAGTTTAAACAAATTAGGTGTTGCATTTTTATATTACTGGTTGTTATTGCTGCCATAATTGTTCGTAATAATTTTAAGTTTTTTTTCGTAAATTAAAAACTACTATAAATCAAAACGATATGGGCATATGGCGTTTTAAATTTTCAATGTTTAGTGATAACTGATGAAGTTTTAATTTTTAAATAATATTATTTGTTTTTTATTTCATCAATTTTTTTTCTGAAATAACTAGTTTAAGTGTTTATTATAATAAAAACACAAATCCACTCAGACACTTACTGATGGATAAATAATGTAAATATTTAAATGACGAACACAATTTATGATGTTATCCAAAATTGACTATACGTCAAATTAAAAAAAATGCGTTTTTACTAAAAAATAAATCATTATTGAATGAAAGAATACTTAATATTTTCTATTTTGTCAAGTGCTAAAATTTAAAATTTGTATGTTTTAATTCCATACAGTATCATCTATAATTTATAAATATTTAATTATGAAGGGATTGTTTTAAATTTGAATTTCAAAACATCAATGATTGGTTTCCTTTTGTGTTATATATAATAACTTATATAATTCATAAATATCAATACGACAGTGACAATTAGATACGATAATAAATATCATAACCCTATATATAATCATATCGATATGTATGACATATAAATATTGCTAACATAATTATTTTGAATAAACTTAAAATACTATATATTATAATACGAATAATAATTTTTCTTCGTTCTACAATGTCCCAATAGCTGAAAGAATAGAAACTAAAAACACTTTAAATAATTATATTTAAAATTACAGCTTGTATAGGTTACTAAATCGTTTATTTTAATAGCCTAAATATGTCAACTAAATAAACGCCTGTCGAGAGGTTTGTTTTGAAAACGAATATTTTAAAATGCAGATGAGTAAAACCTTTTTTTTGAAACCTGATACGGTAGATATTAAAGGGAGTTTTTAGTTATTAATTGTATTATTGTTTTAGTATTGCTATATTAAGGTAGATTAAATATTCCCTGTTCTTCTGAACACTTATGAAATCAACCCTAATAAAAACACGTACGTGTACTTAACATATGAGACGAAAATAATGTTTAATAATATACATTTCATAAAAACATTAGTCTAAATAGTTCATTTAAAATGGGTTTCATGTAGGCAAACATCTAAAATTTAGTATGATATATTACTAATTAATAGTGATGTTCATAAAATGAAGATTATTATAACATACTATGTATAATATTTGGCTGATTAGTTGTTAAAAATTTAAAATGAATAATAATCAGTCAATCTACTCAGTTCTTAATCAGAACTAGATTGTTCTGAATTAATCAGAACTGCAATTGAAGCTTTTATACTTATTGTTAAGCATTTTGTAAATTGTCGTATAAGTAGTTGAATTTAAAAAGTAGTTAATAGTAGTTTATATGTATCGAGTACAGAAATAATTTTAATGAAAATTAAATTAATAAAATATTATAGTCGTAGTACGACACTACGTTGTTATACAAACAAAATGTGTATAGTATCTAATGATTATCGATAACTTATAACACAATGTTATTTTATTTATAATACCTACATATATATTTTACAATTCAATATAATAATGTATAATTGAACATTTTAACACCAATTTAACAATTTATTTAAGTGTATAAAAATGTAATAATATTGCTAAAAATGAAATGACGTAAAAATACGAATATTTTATATTACGTAACTTGAAATTATTAAAAATTGTAAAAATATAATAGTAGGTATATGTAATACAATATGGTTTTAGAAAATTAATTAGCAAACAAATTTGAATTTCATATGTGTGTGTGAAATACAAATCGAGTCCACTACCTTGATATCTTATATAATATAAATTCTGGTTCATAGCTGTAATTTAAATGTCGCCGTTATTAAAGTAACGCCTTTATAGTTGGCCGCTAATTGCTAAATCTGCGTGTTTATTGCATTAGTCGGTACTTGGTAAATATTGGTAGGTAGTGAATTTTTGTTTAAAACTATTCAGACACATTAAAATATTAACCTATTTATTAATTAGCGGTCTTTTTATCGTTGCTTCACGATGCATATTCTTACATACTCATATACTCTACATAATATTTAATAATGAATTACCTACAATATTATATAGATACTAAATTATCTATCCCAAAAATATTATGCACATGCTTATAAACTGTATCTTAATAGTTATTATTACGAAACATAACATAATTTACTGATTTACCTACCTATAATGATTGCAAGAACCCTATAATTATAGTCTTCTCCCAAATATCTGCGGTAACATATTATATGTTTTCAGTTTAGATGCAGCAGTGATTAAATTGGGAAAAAATTAGAAGGGAGATGCAAAAGTGTAATAAACATCTGCGTATCTGAATATTTAAATGTCTTATTGATAGAATATAATCAGAAGGGGTACGCATAAATATTTTTTACAAGAGGGACTCGGTACTTTTTCAATTCGAGTAATGTAGTTATTTAGACAGCTGCATCTAGCCTATATATATATATATATATATATAATATATAGCTTAAGCGTAACAAAATATATAGTTTATACCATTTACGCAGTTATATACATATCATATGTGTGACTGTTCGTGGCAAAATGTCTGTTGAGTTTATACAGGCAGGTATAAGGTGTACCTACTATGTATATATATATATATATATAATATACGCGATATACATATATTACATACCTACACACAACACACATATATTATATACAAATGTACCCTGTAAAGTTTCCTGAAGTCACCGTCGTGGTCGCCGACGACGCTTTCGTCCGGCAATACTGTACACAGCAGCAAAGTACCTATACTGTACACTATATATAATATATATATATATATACTTTCACCGCCAAAAAGACCACCGAAGCGCAGGGTGGGGGGATCTTGTAATTTGCCACATAAATTAAATCTGATTTAAATTTACCGAATGCACGGACAGAGCCAGCACTGCAAGCAGCACGTCTGTGTGTGCGTATATTATACCATAAAGTCATAGTCAATGTGTGTGTGTTTGAGCGCGCGCGCGTCGGACTATACTGCAGCGGGCGATGTATATACATCGGGCCCGGTGGTGCTGGAAAGCTACGGAGGGGGTGGGTTTACGTAAAGTTTAAGGCGCGCCGGCAACTTTGGAGGAATCTTGTCTATTATGAAATTGTCGAAGTTGTCCGGTGAACGGCCGCGGGGCCCTTTTGACCAGCGCGCGCGCCGCCACCCCTTTCCCACAGCCGCCGCGCCGCCGTCCCGTCTGGTTGATTGCTCGGCATTCCCGTGTACACCGCCGCAACTTTAATTATTCGCGTTCACTTTAACGTTAACAAACTCCTTAACCCGCCGTGATACACGCACCCGCCTCACCCCCTCTCCTGATGTCACCTACAGTTTAATCTTGGACATTGCCGAACTTAAGAACATCCCCTCGCCACCACACCCCGCGACCTCATGCCCCGCCGCTGAGGCCACCACCGGTAAGGGGTGTATCGGGAAATATAGCCTTTCCCATTTCAATAGCAATACCGCCGTCCGTGTTTATATTGTTGTATGTATATTGTATATACATATATATAATTGTATAGACGAGTGAATAGTATATACATTAATATATATGTGTATACCGATAAAACGACTCTGACATCTTTAGGTGTTCAATGAGTATTTAGGTTCACTGAAAATTAATTTACGGCTTACGACGATGATTTAATCAATAATTATTATTATGGTTAGACTATGTAACGCATCTATTATTATGTAAAACGGATTAGTGATGGTTTTTTAAATATACCTACCTTCGATGTAATAATATAATATAATTATTAAAGGTATAGTTGGCTCGTGATTTGTTCAAATAAATACAAAAAAACAATAAACATCCTAATCATTGTATCGTTTTATCTTTTATGTTTTCGATTCCATGCCAACTGAACTTTATAGTTTTATAATGATAAAGCAAATTTTAAGTATAAAATAATATTGTTTGGTGAAAGAAAAATTATTTTCTTTCGTTGTGATCATCGTCACTGTATAAATATATAATATACTAAGCATTAGACATTAGTTTATGAATTATTGAACTATAATAAAGCTTAAATATTATAAAATTCAAAAGAAATTTACTAGTATTGATCATAAATTATTTTAAAAAGATGAATAAATTTGATATTAATATTTAAAAAATTATATTATAGAAATGTATAGTAGGTAATTAAAAATATTTTAATGTAAGTATAATTTATTCATTTTCATCGAATTTGATTTTTTTGGACAGAGCCATATTACAAAATGTGTTATAAATTTATGATAATTTGATATATGTCAAAATTTCTTAACCCAGACCCGTACAACTTTTGATTTCTTTTTAAGAGCAGAACCGGTGTAGCTATTGTAGATGAATAATGCGCTAACTGCAACACACGTAAATTACAATTTTTGCAAAAAATTTTAAGTTTAATAATATTTTCTATTGGCTTTTGACACCGAGAACTTGGCTTTAATAAAATACGTAAATAAAAAAAAAATAAATATTTTTAAGAATTTAAGTATATTATAATTTATAAATTATAATATTATATAACTTTTATGATGATAATAATATCTATTCATTAATTATGCCACTAATTTCCCTCGTTTATGCTATTTCAAATAAACAGTATAAGTATACCAATCATACTGCAGTATTTTAAGTTTATCTATAGCATTTCTGATTATTCACATTTCAAGTATCGGTTATTAGTTATCACTGCTATTAGAATAATATTTTATTTTATTCATTTAATGGACCAATCACGGGTGACTAAATTATGTTTAAAGGAGCATTATTAGTTCACAATTGATTCATAAATGTTAAGGTTCGTTTAGTGATTGTTCATGCAATCCGGCATAACTGGGTTTGATATTATATTAATCATAATATTTTACTTATTTCATTTGTATTATTATTCTATGTTTTGTTTAATACTATATAATATATATATATATAACTTTCTATGTAATATAATATATTGTGTTGTTTAAGTACCAAACAGATACATTATTATTATTTTATTACCTACTACTATTATTATTATAGGTATTATGTTAGTTTCTGCACTATTTATATTCTGTTAATATTATTGTCTTTCAACCTTTGAACTCTAATAATTTCTTGGTTATATATATATATATATTTATAATTGCAGTAGAGTTATAATAGTCTCGTACTAAAAGCTAATAATAATAAAAAAAAGTTTATCATGTATAACTATATTCTATGTGTGTATAATGTTTATATTATGTATATGGTATCCACATTAATTATTATGTCTTATAAGTTATGATATTATTTATCCTCTTCATTAAAAAATTTAACTACGTTTATCTATAATATAATCGTAATTTCATTTTAAACGTAGTACAATATAAATAATAATGAAAGATAAATTAATATGACGTGTGTATTAATATATATATATATGTATAATATTAACGTTATGTAAAGTCTTAGTGCGTTCAGTTTCAAAAAAATTTAGTGGTTGTATATAAAAGGACTAAGGACAATTACTATTATATATATATATATATATATATTAATTTAAACCTAAAGGATACTTGGGTCATTTAAAAAAACCAAAAAGTAAATATATATATTTTTATATACTTTTATTACTTATATTGAAATATAGATAAAAATATAAGTAAAAATTGAAACGGTTTTCCATGATAATTAATAAATATCGTCATCTATAAAAGTATTTAAAAATAATTAAACAAAACTATAAATATTTTTTTGATGAATTATCGATATTCACCAATATAATATTCGGAAATATTTATCAGAATTTATAAGTTTAATGAAAATAACTAAAATGATTACTGAATTTGGATAGAATCGTGATGAATTCAATTACGTCAATACTCATTATTGTAGGTACCTTACTAATTATTAAGCTATTACAAGATTTATTTTCTTTATTTTTTTCCTTTGATTTATACAAAAAAGTTTTAAATCGGCTATTGCGAATAATGGATATAATATAATTTTATCAGAATAATAGGTAATTAATTATTGCTGCACATAACGTGTAACTCAATACATTAGTTTGTTGAGGTAGGCTGTTTATATAGATTACATAAGCATAATAATTTAGTTATTATATAATTCTTATAATAATTATGTTATATTTTAAATAAATTATAAAACTTACCAACACCGTTAATACATGTAAATCCAGGTGTTTTAACGGTCTTGCACAACTCAAACAAAATTGTGCGACACTAATATTTACAGACCCTTTAGAAACAAATAATAAAAGGGTGAAAAAATATTAATAGGGTTGGTGTACCAGACTAAATGGAGTGGGGGTAGGCTTCCATGTTTTTACCACCGTTAGAAGAACACTGCATGGGGGAATAAGTCAGTGACCAATCGATAGTCGCCGTTGGAGCTATAATCGCGACTGGAGGGGTTAGGAAAAACATATCAATCGGCAGATCCCTTCCCTTGACTAAAAGACCCATTGATGATGCAAGGAGACCCCGACGTTCCTTAGAAGACCGCTGTTCCATGTAATCGAACAACGATTCAAAGTACACACCACAAAGAGATATCTGCTGCTGCATTATACCGGAACATATTATGATATTATTATGAGAGACTACAAAGCCAAGACAATCGGACCGTAAACACTGGCCGCCATCTTTCGACTGGTTTACAGGCTAATTAAATATAAGTCTCATTTATTGTTTAAAATTAAAATTCCAACTACTGTATTACTTTCTTGAAATGTTAAGAAAACTAAACGGCGAAGTTCTCAATACGTACCTAATAAAATAGTAATAGCTTTTATTTTGAATCTATTAAGTCTAAATATGTTTATAGTAAAAAAACACTATTAGTCAATCTAAGATTGAGATTATTAAATAATGATAATGAGGTATTGAGGCAATACATTTATTTTTTTATAAAAGAACTAAAAAGGAAAATATATTTTTATGTATATAACTATAAAATAAATGGTTAAATTATTTATAAATACGTATACCGTGGAATCGGTGTAATTTAACTAACTGAAATTTATTTATGTTTTCATAAATTATGATTATTTGTATAGGTATGCTATTATATATCATTGATTATAATTTATAGATACTTTTATAACCTCGATACTTACCTTAGACTAAATTCCCGAGCACAATGATTTAATTATCAACTTTTAAAGATCAATAATTTATTTTATAACATTTAAAAATGTGATATTTAAAATAATTTATTGTTAATTTTCATTGCACGCGTCGTATTTATTCTATTTTTTTTTTTACTTTACCTAATGCATAGCTTTATAACCAAATGAATTGCAAATACAATTTAATTAACGGTCACTGCTTCCGAAATTGTGAAAGATCAATAATAATAAAAAAAATACCATTAAATACCAATAAATAATATTAATAATCTATGACATTTTTATCCAATTATTTTAGGTTATGACAATGTAATGAGAATATAGACATGTTTTATCATTAAGAGTATAATTGTACAAATAATGAGTAAATTGTTAACAAAACTTATTTATTAAGTACTTTGTATAAATAAAGCGATCCATTTAATAAATGTCATAAAAATGATATTGCTAACAATATATTATCGTTATCACCTTTTACATTTTTTTAAATAATAATATGTATTTTTATTAAATAGAATTCTATTGAATTAAATATTTTTTGGATTGCTTTATGATACATAAAAAACGAAATACACTAAAAAAATATTTTGATCAGGAATATGAAATAAAAAACGTATACCTACGTTCAAAAAAATAAAAGCTTAAAAACTTATAAAAATATATTTTTTTTTATGTTCTGCAATGCCATTAAACTAATAAAATAAAAACATTTTCAAAATCATAAGTATAGATACTTCAACAGATCACCACAAATATCAGCCATTTAATATGTTATAGGTAGATACATATTATTTATTTATGTGGTCTTATTTTTAATTAATTAATTTATTATTGTATAAAAATATTGTACAATATAAAATATTATTAAAAACCTTAAATTTAATCACCAAGAATGTATTTTTGTCCATATAAATACTGTAGATTTAACATAATATTATTTTATGTTATTATATGAATTGGTATATCCAATGTGAACTTATAACCATTTAGTAATAGCGTCTTGATAGTATTCAATTCTGCCGTTAACTTTAGAAATCAGAGTGATGTAGTAAAGTTTTACAGCAATATATTGATTCATACACTATCACTTTAACTCAAAATTCATGAAATTGTTAAGTATTTATTGTTACTTACTATAATATTTTAAAATCTCGTTCAATAAAATATAAAAATGTATTTTTTAATAATAAAAAAATAATTATTAGGTATTAGTGAACTAATTGATAGTCTTTTATGTACTGTTAAAATGTAAATAGTTAAAAAAATACATTTGATACATTTCTTTGGTTATTCATGTTTTACTCGTTTTGATATTATGTCAAACATTCAAAAATAGTTGATGTATCATTTTTTTTTTTTTTTACTTTTATTAAAAGATTTTTATATCATATACGAGTAGGTATATCTAACATGTAATTATACTACTAAACTAATATATTATACTCCCAATCCCGAATCTCAATTTTATTCAATAACATTTAGTAGTCAAATGTTTATTTTTACATTATACATACGTAGTTTATCAAAATTGATTCTCTGTACAACTAAGTAGGTTACGAAAATAATTACTGTTCAATAATTCATTTTATCTAAAGAGCTTGCACTGTTTGTTGGTCAAGTTATAATAGCGAATATGTGTATTGATAAACATACCGAACGAATTACTACAAGCTAGTAATACATTACTCTTGTATTAAACAACCTTAACATCTAACGACCTACCCTATTTGGAAGTTTTGTACGTCGTTTTGAAAACCAACAGCAGGGGAGGTTTTTCTTTTCAAAAGATCCTTTCAGCTTTGTCTACCAATGATTTCGTATATACATATGTATTCTTTAATGTCTGTTTAAGGGGAGATTTTTCCCCACCTCAAAAAACCAACCCGTTTTTAATTAACTGCTGTGCACACAAACATACTGCTTGTAGCAGTAGATATTACGTTCATCAAAACTAAATTTCTGTCTAAGGCGTGCTATTATTCCTATTGAACATGTAATCCGTTTCGTCAGTACAATATGTAAACACTAATTCATTTTTATGTATACAATTACTCTTTCATAAACTAAATGTGAAACAAATTGATAAACATATTAACATATCCGTAGTATAAGTTTTTTTTATTCACAGAATAAAATTAATACACATTAATTTTACTACTCACAATTTGAAATAAAATATTTCAATTAAGATATATATATTTTATAAACATTTAAAAAAACTATAATTCGTGATAAACAAGTGAATGTTACCAAAATGTGACTGATATTACACTGAAACAAAATTTTACGTATTAAGTAGGTAGTTGCACTAGCTGTTATTGGTGTGCTTTTTTCAGTATTTTAGGTAAATAATCTATTAAGTCATTAAGAAATAATATACTCAATAACGAAAGTAAGTCGTTCTTATGTACTCGTATTATAAGCTACAATTTATAAAAAAAATAATTAAAAAAAAAAAAAAATGTAAAATTAAATTATGTTTTCATATAAAAAACACTATAATACCTAAACACCTACTCGTCTCTTTAAAATAACGTAAACATTAAAATTTAGGTAATTTAATTTAAAATAAACGAATAACAGAGAAGTTAAACTATTACATACTTGTTCTGTTATTCAATATGATACATCAAAATATTATAGAATAGTACTTACTAAAATAAATTCCATTTGTGATATTGAGCACCTTATACATAATTGTTAGTTAGATATTCGTTATTTTATTATATTATATGTTTTATGATTAAAATAAAATATTTTTGAAAAAATTGGATTTATTGATGTATCGAATTAAGTTCTGTAAAAATATATTTGTAAAATAATATTTAACGTAGGTACAAAATTATTTGATTAAAATCAATTTAATTGAACGATTGTGCAAAATAAAATTAATCATGTGATGTACCAAAACTTTAGGTTTTATCGACAACATTATTCTCGATGACTATAATATTCTATTAGTGATGATTTTGTGCAACTGACCCAATAACAGTGACGATGCGCCGAACAACTGTGGGGGAACTGTTATGTCCTTTCAAAGGGATGCTGGTCAAACTGGACCCGCAAAAACTGGTCCATGAAGGCAGATGCTTTAAAAACGTTATTATTATTATAGTTCTTTAAAAAAACTGACATGAATAGAAACCAGTTAAACCGGGTGGTTTTAGTATACGTGCGGATTTTTTTTTTAAACGCATAAGATAAATGGGAGAATTTCATATAGAAAGCCTTGCAGCTAAAATTTATTAGCTCAACCCTAAACGTGTGTTAACTATAATATCGGTTTACGCACTTACCAGCTATACCTATGAGTTTAGTGTTTATTGCATATTTCTGAGTGTAAAATAATATAAAACTTCATAAATCATCGAATCACTCTGAATTCTGATATTGATCAATATAATTTTAGTAAAAAACTTATGTTATATATATTATGTACCATGAGTATCTTATGCAAAATAAATACAGGACTCGCTGTGCATATGCATAGACGTAGGTAACTAGGTCTTTGAGTTTAGCAGGGAGAGGGCTTAATACTTGGCTATTTTATAATGAATAGTGAGTTGTGATGGTCGTAGAGTAACCATCACTCCACAACACTTCCGCATCTCTATTCGAAAAATTATATTATTTTTTAATAGAACATAATTTATATTATTATGTATACAGTATTTGAGTTATAAAAGGAAATGCATATGATAATATATAAAGATTATTAAAGAATAGGTAGGTATATTACGTATATTAGTAAACATAGGTAACATATTAATTGTTTGATATTAGCTTTATTGATTAATGATTAAAAACTTACGTTTTTCATTTGCTTAAATTTTAAGCGAAATTTTAAGGATTTATATAATATATAATGCTGTATATACACATATAATACGTGTCAAAATTAAACTTTAGAATCATATCTTATAGTATTAATTATTATTTATTCTTCTTTTTAAATTGTAATCGTTTGATACAACATAAATTTATTCGAGATGTAGATAATTCTGGGTATTCACACCGTGAGTTGTCACAGTGACGCTTTGTAAATTTGTAATCTCTAAAAATTTTAATAATTAAAAAAAAATACACATTTCACTTTAGTCATTACTGTAGTTTAACCCTCATTCAGCGTTGGAAAATGTATTTAAAATGTTATACTTATTATTATTTATAGTTTTATTGAAAGTTTTAACCGCTCTAAAATATTTTAAATATTTATATTTTCTAATTGATTATCTAATCATTTTTGGAACAAAATTTTTGATTTTAAATCAGTTTTATTTATACTTAATAAAGTGAAAACATATTAAAACAATTTAATGAATTATAATAGTATTGAATCATATATTTAAGTATTCGCCCTATACACGAGGTTATATAAAAAAAATATTACTTTATTTATAGTTCAGATTTATAAAATGATCTAATATAAATTATTGATACAGCCAGGTTAAAGAATCAGTCGCAATATCAATGAACTTCATATTTTTAAATTAATACATGATACAATAATTTATAATATTGTTTGCAATTAAAACAAGTCGTTTAGATATATAATAAAATCTTTTTTGCATTTTTTTTATGATAAAAAAAAAATGAGATAGGTAGGTACGTCGAAGTGTTGAACACTCTTATTATTATTTCATCCGTTTCGGTGGCAGTTAAAGAAGTAATATTAAACGATTATGAGTAGAATACATTTCTTCACAATTCTTTTTTGTTTTCGTAATTTTTTATTAAATTACCACTTTGATGAACATTTCGTTATCTATATTTACATATAATATTATACATATTTAGTAGGTATAGATAAATATGTTCACACTCTGTGAGTTACAATACTGTTATTAGGTAGGTATACTAATTATTTTTTATACGCCACGACATGAACATTAAACAATATACAAGGATTGGTATTAATATTTGAAATTGGATTTTGTGTTACCTAATACCAATACAATCCTAATATTTTTGTAGCATAAGTGCAGGTTTTTCGTACTCAATTAAAACTATACCGTGTCTGCCAGATCTCTGTATATCATAATATTATGTTTGTACTTTGTGTTATTATTCAATACAATATTCTATGTCATTTGAAGTTTGTGGCGTATTTTTATAAGAAAATAAAAATTAGGTACCTATTCTAATAAAAAATTATATCATATCATATTTATTTACAAAATATAATAGGAATTTTAATAATCGAAAGATTTATTTGGTTTTTCTGTTTAGGATATTTTTTTTTTTTACACTAACCAATATGTTTATTACCATGGTTCTGTTAATATTCTGTTATTCTTCCAACCATGTTTACTATCACGTATTTTTATAACTATTACCACACCGGTATTCAAGGAATTATAATTACGCATTGGAAAAAACATTTCTACATTTTTAGTATGGGTTGGTACTAAGTTTGCCATACTGGTATTAGTGTATTACATTTCCAGCTTAATCATGGTAGAAAAATTACTGCAGCCTGTGATGGAAATGTGTATAAAATATGTAGGTATCTACATATATTATAATTATTATACATAGGTACTTTCACAAGTTATTTACTTATAATATAATAATATTGCATCTATAGATTTTCTCATTTATTTTATCAAGTAAGTACTTACAAAATCATTAGATATTTATAATTTTAATTTTTTTAATATTTTGAATTTTCCATATTGTTTAGTAATTTGTAAAATATTTGAAAAAAATAACGATAACTTTTAAAAAAAAAAAATTCAATCTTATGTATATTTTAATATGTATAGAAAATAAACTAATGTAGTACAAGATAGGCTAGTAAATAACATAGTTAAAAATATTTTACCCAGAATACGTAAATATTTTAATTTATTACGCCTTGTATTACTGTACTGTCTGTACTACTGTTACTAATGTAAGTAGCAACAATATTATCGTTAATTTAGGTAATTTTAATTATAAATAAACATTTTTAATTATTTATGAGTTATAAATAAAGTAAAAAACATAACTAACTCACCAGCCCTCTCGATAATCCAAAAAAGGAACCGCCGATTTAGATGATTATATAGATAACATTGTATTCGAAAGATATTTTACAATTATTTGAATAAAAATGTATTTAGTTAATTTTTAATATGATTATCAAATATTTTATTTTATTTAATTGTAATTTTAAACACTGAAATATTAAAAACAATAGTTACCTAGCTGTGTATTTTCAATCACATACATTTTATTTTATTCAGAATAAATATAAGAATATTATATATTTATATACAAAACTATAGAAAAAAGTACACCTAGGTATTATAAATCATAATTTTGCTATAATAATTTCGTAATAGGTAATTACTATAATAGGAAATATTAAATAATAACAATAATAAATGAAAATAAATTAATATCAAAATATCTACAGATTACAACATTTTTAAATTAGATTTCAAAATAAACTTTTCTTCAAACGTGTTATCTAATACTTTGTTGAATTTCGATAAATTCGTCATAATTGCAAGTATTTGAGGTATTACGAATTAGATGAGAATTAATTTAATAGATAACAAATCAAATATCAATAGAATGTTCGATTAATAAATCATTAAAAAAAATTATTTACTTTAATATATAGCCCACATCGTATGCTTTTATTTGAAAGTCTCTTCATCCAAGTATATATATACTAAAGCCTATAGTATACTTACAACACACTTACACTTTTTGTAAAAATATTTTTTATAGATCGTGTACTTAATAAAAAATGAATGTTAAAAAATAAAAAATAAATTAATATATATTATAGAATAATATTTAATATAAACTTGAAGACAGAAAACCTAACTAAGTTATTCTAAATAAGACTGTAGTACTGAAAATAATGAGAATAGGCTATTTATTTTACGATTTATATTTTATCTTTTCGTACCACAATAATAATATATTATTCAATATTCATACATAGAGTCATAGTGAGGTAAATAAACATCATACCTAAATGAAGAATTTAATAATATTATAATTGATATAAATTATGGTATAAATGTATAATACTAAATAGGCAATAGCCAATAGGTACATTATTATTAAAATTATGTTAATTATGTTTTATTCGAAAAATTTTAATTGAAAATTAGGTAGGTAGTTAAATTTTTTTTTATTTGAATAATTGTAAAAGATCATTTGTATATTGTTTTATCAAAACTGGTCTTTATATTATAAATCTGTTTTATTTAAGATAGACCACTGCAACAGTGGACATTGGATGATGTTGATAATATTAAATTACATACCTATAGATAACGTAGAATTATTATGACGCGTAAATTATGTTAATAAAATTACTTTATAAAATATTATTTTAAACATTTATTAATGCCGGGTACCTATACAAATTATTTTATATAATATATAACAAATTTCTTTGAATAGTTTTTGAAGTACAATAAGTGAATTGATCATTGTGTCTATCCGCTAGGGGTTCGTTCAAAATATATTCGCTATGAGCGCTATCCACATTGATTTTGTGGTTTCTAATTATTGGTTTTTATTTTTAAAACTAGATCGCGCTGCTGTATATATATATATCATGATAGGTTTACTTTATTACATAACATTAATTATTAATAAATCATAATAATATGAATATAGGAAATTCATTTATAAATATTATTAGTTTTATCGGTTAATGGGAATCTTGAAGGGGCAAGATTTTATATAATATGATATCCTTCTTTTAATCATTTCCTTGGGAAATAAATATAATTTCATTTGACTGATTCGTCCGTTAAACCCCTTATATAATAATATTATTAAATTAGCTTTCGATTTTATTAGTTTGATGTTATTTTAATTAAAATATTTACTATTAATATCAGGAGGCTATCACTTCACATTTGTTATTAAATTTATTAGTATACCTACCTACAAATACCATTAAAGATTCAATATTGATTCGTATAATAGTTATTGACTGTATAAATTACAAAAATAAAATATTAAAAAATATTTTTTACCACGTCAGCTAGAAATTTTTTATTTTTAATTCCTAGGCTTTGCATTTCCATTGGTTTTTATACTTAAAAGACATCAATACATCATGTAATTTAAAAAAAATTGTTATTAAATATTGTTCTTTTTTTCTAGTTTTAATTTTATAATATTTTTAATTTAAGTTGTTTTATTTAAAAATGAAATACTTTGGTTCATCATATTATCATGTTTTTTTTTATTCTAACTAAAAAGAAATTACATATATTATTATTTATTATTCAAAGTATATTATATATATTTATCGGCATATTTTTTTTATAAATTGTTTGACTGTCTGAATAGTGTTTAGCACTATTAATTCAATCGATTGGTGTGATGTTAACAAGTATAGTTCATCATACATTTTAAGAAAGAATCTACTTGATTCAAAGATAATTTTATAATTTTTGATTTTATATTTTATAAAAGTCTACTGACTGACTACTCGGCCCTAAATAGAAGCTATCTTAGGATTTGTTTGTGTCCCGAACTAAAATACTGGACTTGGCAACTTGCACTTTTTTGCGCCAAATGTTTTTTTTTTTTTTTTTTAATGTCACCTACTTAGTAAAACCGATAGTTAATTATATAATATTTTTCTAAGTTTACAATTTCATTTGACGGGAAAGTATTATAACATGTTTATTAATTTTATAGGTATTTTGTTAATATACTGTTACATACCTACTATTAATTATTATACATACGTTAAAGTATATTAGTCATATTACCTTGTAGAGTATTAAGTATACGTTTAGTCATATACTCAATACTCATATTATATAATATTTTTTTTACAATATGTACTATAAGTAATTTAAATAGTATAGTAAGTGATAACGAAGATGATAATTTGAAAAAGAATTCTGATTAGTAAAACTTAGTATTATACGTAGGTATAATATTATGTCGGTATAATTCCTGCATGTATACATGCAGCCATATATGGCTTATAAAAGCGTAGGTACACCAATTCCATTTTGCCCTATAGCTTAAAAGTAAAAGTGATAACTTTTGAAAATATTTGAAACTTTTATGTTTAAAAAGAATATATTAAATATTGAATATTCGGGCCAAAACTATAACTCTGACAGTAAACATTAATATTGAAAAATGTGTATGTATAATATATACATTTTATCCATATTCAAAAAAAAAAATAATAGTTAACTACAATGTACTAGAATGATTTTCACTTCTTGGAATTAACGGTAGGTACCTACGACACCTACGACGGTATATTGTCTTTATTTTTATAATAATATTTTAAAAATATTTAAATACCTATTACCTTTAGGTATAATGTGGATAATAATATGGGTTACGTAAGTATTACGTTTGTACATGAGTTAAATTCAAAAATTAATCTATCTTACTTAATAGTTGGGTGCTGGATTTATTTTGGTGATGCATACTAGTCGACTCATGATTTTTCGATGTTTATACATAATTTGTTCATGGTAATATTTTCTATGAGTATTAAATATTGTGTATAATAATATGGTATGTTTATATCATATTGCGTCCATTTATAAATTACCACGTAAAAATGACGCGACACCATTGTAGTACTTTCCGGAAAATATTCAGGATCTAACTAAATTAGAATATTACCTAAAATAATATGAAACTCAACTACTATATTACCTGTAACTTGTAAGTATCCCTAGTGTCAAGTATTCAAAGCAAGTATTCAAAAGCATAAATTCGAAAATTTATTATTTTTATAATATTATTAAATATCATTGCAGATGATGGACATTTTTCGATTGTGGTATTTTGATTTAAAAAAGACGATTTAATAAATTAATGTAAGTGTTAAGTGTTTTATATTAAGTATAGATTATAGGATACCTTATGGTAACAAGTACGAATAATAATATTTTATATATTAATGTATACAAATAATTATATTTTAACCAAATATTTCTGTAGACAGATAGGTACTAATAATTTTAGTCATTTATGATAATATATTAATATATACCTATTGTTAATTTATTTTAGAAGAATTTTCTCGTAATAACGTTTATAAACTTAAATAAACATATATTAAAATTATTTAAAATTATCTTATACTATTTGCTTGAATTATTAAAAAACCAAGTATGGTCTTTATACTCATACTATGTACATAATATGGTCCTAATGTA
Organism: Rhopalosiphum padi; assembly: GCF_020882245.1. NCBI lineage: Eukaryota > Metazoa > Arthropoda > Insecta > Hemiptera > Aphididae > Rhopalosiphum > Rhopalosiphum padi. The sequence continues at coordinate 63,390,732 of NC_083597.1, read as the reverse complement.
TACCAGAATTTCCTAAACCGGTATTTGCGCATGAGTTTGTGTATGTCTGAGGGTATTCGCGTGGATCCGTTTTAGGTACTACAATTATTATTATATTATAAATTATTTGAAGATTTCATTGTAAAAACATATTTAGTGTTTTAAATCTATTTGAATTTGTTTTTTTACAGAGTCTGCAATATTTTCCCAAATTATCCTAACGATGGCTTTGGCATACTTTATAGTAAATTTATTGCATAAATAATATGCGCATAGCCGTATATTTCTGATGTGTGTCCATCCGTTGTGACTTTCGTTTATTGCCGACATTGTTGATTTAATAACTATTTTTTTTAATCTCGATCGAGCAAAACTTCTAGAAGTACTGGTATTGATATAAATAGATAACTAAATCGTGTATTATTGGTCAAATAACCACATTATTAGTTGTATAATAAGTTTTATAAGTAATTAATATCTATACTTATTATACTTAATCATTTATATTATATTGAATTGTTGTATCCCAGTTTATTATCACCTTTTCTTTATTACAAATTATTATATAACCAGTAATAAAATCAAGTATGTATATAATTATTAAATATTTTGTCGGTAACTATGAATACGTTATAGTTGTTTTAATTTCTATACCTAATGAATTTTAAAATAAGGAGTATAGAAATCGGACAATAGTTATTTTTAGTAATATTGATATATTAATCTTACATAAAGATCATGTCTCCATAAGGCCTGTACCGGCAGTACCAAATTACAATATTATCTATACACGCAGTTATATACTAACATAATACATTGTATCATATCTAGTAAGATTTGTAATATTGTATTGAAAAGAAGCGCAGTACTGGACGATTGCTGAGATCGAGACGCACGCACGGCGTAGAACGACAGATACGCGGCGGCGCCCGTCTTCTTTAAGGGGGTGTACAGTCATATTGATTATTCGGCTAAGACGGGTGGCGCGTGGGTTAGTGCTAAGGGACAGCCACCCCCTTACGCCGCTGGTTCTTCAAGATGGGGGATGGTAAAAGGCGCTTCTTGCGAGGGGTGGTCTATTTTGTGACGCGGGCCAAGAGCCGATGGTGTAATATCGATCCATTTTCACACGCACACCCTTCATAATATACAAGCACGTATACTATTTTCAGTTCTATATATTTTACGATCAAATTTATTCAACATAACGTATCGAATCATAAACATGATGGTTGAACCTACTTTGATCGACATATAGAAATATCTAAGCTAATATACATGAGAAATAATATCATACTTAATACTCTTCTTACTTTTGTATGACAGACTATTTAACTGATGAGGAAATCTTGAACATTATTATGTCAGTTGTATTGTATGAATTATTATGTATTCTAGTGAAATTTTACGTATTTGTTATAATACTCGTTATTTTGTTTTAATAGTAAAATAATATACTCGTATATTTATTGTAATTAAGTTTATATATTTTAAATTTAAACGCTGTCCCTCAGAGGTTTAAATTAATTTTTGTACGATTAGAAGAAATCATTAAAATGAATTATTATTATTATCATTTTCAAGGAAATTAATTTTACATATTATTATGTTTTTTGAATAAAAAACTGATATTATAAAAAATAAATTTAAGTTAGTACCTACGTTATATACTTAATGTATTAATATTTATTACTGTTGATAAAAATAACTCTATTTTGATGAGTTCAATCTTGCTTTTGTTGTTTTATAAATGTAGTTTATTACTTCATTTAAAATTTAGGAATTATAATTATAGACATTTCAGCATTTTAATTAATTCAATATTTTCATAAATATTACTTAAAATATTACGACGATTTATACATTTTTTATAAATAATGTATTATTAATTAATACTATTTCAAAGCCAACTTAGTTTAACAGTAGGCACTTAAAACTAATGAGAAATAAATAATACAGTATTATTATCGTAAAATTATAATGTTTTATAATTTAGAATAAAATTTAATAATTAACGTTAAAAAATGTTTATAAAGTTTTATTGCAGTTATTAAAATTGTAAAGTTGTAGAATATTGATTATTGTTAAATTGAATTAAAAAATACTAATGTTTTGGTATTATGAGATATTGTTGCACACATTTTTTTTTTAGTAATCAACAATAAATTATAATGATCTTAATGGTTATATAATTGTAAGTAATAATAATTTCCTTTCAAAAATGTTATGAACAATAGTTGTAAATAGTAGGTATTGATAATTATACACATAAATTCGTGCGTCTACAGACCACAATAAACATTAAAAATAAAAATTTTAAATTATATTCCCTGTTTTAATTCGTTTAATTAAATGCTATACTTTATTCGAACATAATAAGCGGAGGCCATTATCACGCGCGTGAAAAAGGGTCCACTCCTTCACCCCCGCAAAACCACCCTTACAAAATCATGAGGGATAGTCAGCAGCCATATTTTGTGCGTAGCCATAATGAGAAATGTCTATAAGCATCATCCTTTCTTTCAGATTCAAAATTGTTGTGCTGATTACTTATATATAATTATATACTTATATCTATAAAACTATACGGTTAAAATATTTTAGTTTTTTTGTTTATTTTACTATATAAATATAATAGGTATAGCCTTTAACTGATAGCCTCACATGTTTAAAAAACTTATCTCAAACTAATAATTAATATTTTATTATAATAAGTTATAATTTTTAATGTATACTTAAATCTTTATTGTTATTAACAATGATTATAGATGTTTACAATATATTTTGTTAATTATTTGTTTTTCAAAAAACATAAACATGTATGGTATTCAAATAGATACACGAAATATTTAAAATAATAACTTCTGAATTCTTTCATCGAATTAATAAATTTGTTCGTAAGTTATTATTTACGAAGCAGTAATATTAAAGTATATTTTAAGGTACTATAATCATAAACATAATATATTTAATATATTCTATGGTATACGTATGTCAAATGAATACTAATATTTGTATCTAACTACGTCATTCAAAAGTAACTCAAACTCGGTATTTATGAATACAAATAAAGATAATAAAATGAATTTAAGTGCAGTGTACTGTACTGTACTGTACTGTAATTATGACATGAATTAATAATAATAATATTAATTAAGTAATAATTTTTATCGATACAAGTGCTTGGGTGGAAAATAATTATTATTTATTGTAGATTACCTTCTATAGTTGTGTGTATACTTCAGGAGAAAGATAGACTATAAATAATGATGTATACTTTGATATAACAAAATTCAGAAAAAGTTTAAAATGTAATACAAAGATGTTTACAAAATGATTGTGTTTATTTAACATTTACTATAATATTATTTATGAGTTAAGTGATTACATTTGTCTATACTTCTTATAAGTTAGATCACAGTGATATGGTATTTAATAGGTACATAAATATAAATTATAATACGTATTTAGAACACGATTATTAGGTTTTCCTAAATCAGTTTATTGTGGCAATATATATCGGGTATAAACAATATAATATATTGTATTATATTTTGTGTTTATTATTAGTTATTCGTGTTTTGAAATGTTAATATTTACAATGTATACAAATAATAGTTTGGTTTATTTAATTTAGTGGGTTCGGCTCAATTAATTGCGAATCATTAATAGCTTTTCACTTCAGACTATAATATTCATGTTGTATAAAGGTACTAAATTTGTAAAAAAATAAAAATGGGGTCAATATAGGGCGAATACAAAAAAAAGTTGTTGTGGGATTACGTTTTTGAAATATATACATTATATATATATATAAAATATACCCTTTATTGTTTCGTGTTGCAGGTTTTATTTTTCTCTGTATGGGACGTTCTACTTGTTGATTCTGGCGGTCACCGGGGGTCAATCAAGGGTCCTGAACTGGAATATAACGGGTTTGAACAGATAAAAAAATAGAAAATATACATACAGGTTCATATACAGACTGACAAGGGATAAACATTTGTTCCCACGACACAGCATCAATGATCCTTAGACCACTGGGCCAGTGCATAATACAATTATTATACAAACCGCGTACGTATTGCAAAACAATCATACCTATAACGTATTTTTACAAATGTAATTTTATTAGTTATTGTTATAACATATCGTTAGTGTAGAATCAACTATAGATATTATATTATTAACAATAAGTGTTTGATATGAGAAAATATTTATAATTTTTATGATCTTACAACTTATAACAGAAATTAATAATTATAAAATTACCGATTCATTTGGTTTCACAAAAGATTCTACAAAAAGTTTATCATAATAATTTATATGATACTTCATTTTTCATCGAAATTGTATTTAAATTAATTTAAAAAAATAATAAACTTCATAAAGTAATAATAGAATGTATTGCATTTGAAAGTGTAAACTATTTAAAGTTTATATAGTATATAGTGCATAGTGCGTATTATGTTTTTTTTAGTTATTTTCTGCGGATATTTTTTTACAACTTTAGTGCCAATAACCCCATTAGTTACATTGTATTAATATATTATTTAAATGCAAGGTTAAATATAATATTACAATAATATTACTTAGTTACTAAATAAAAATGAAATACAGTGGACATATTTTCATTTAGTTTAAATATTGTATATTTTAGTTGTAGTTCGCATTTTTTAGTTATTAATTTAGTACATTTATAATGCTGATAAATTAAAATTGGTACACATTTATAGTTTTAAAAAAAATATTTAAACCCATCGATTTATTCATTTTTCATAATCCGTAGGTATGTCAAACATAAGATTTAAAAACTAATAATTAAATTATGTAATTCAATTAAAATGTTGTTGTTATTATACCTGCATAGTGCATTATTATTAATATATTACATTAATATTCTTTGAATTATGATATGAAAAAAAATAATAGATTTAAATTATATTTTAATATTTAATATATGTAGAATAATTCTTATAATTTGAAATATTATATCATCACATCTTTATACATTTTACATGCTTGGCATAGATACTATTAAATAACTATATGACGTTAAATATGGTAGATAACGATAATTCTTGGGCTGAGCTCTATCACTGGGATGCGGCGATTAAACAAAGTACACACTCGCAAGAACAAGCGGAAGTTTGCCTGCATGATAAATAAAAATGAATACGTGTTTACGATCAACCGAGCCAACCCCGTTATCTTGTCCTGCTATTTTCCACTGTCCATTATGATTATAATTATAATAATAATAGTAATAGTAATAATAATAATTTGGTTTCATTATTTCCTGTGGTGACGTCTAGTACGGCAAAATCCTGAACACAAATATTGGTTTTCCGTGAAAGTTTCGTATACTCGGGACAGCGCGGCGACGGCAGCGGGGAGCTTATAAAGGGTTCTCAGGAATATATCCGCCCGTAGGAACGAGAGCAGGTTTAAAAGGATTCGCGTATACCATGCCATGTGTTGGGCCGGGAGAGACTTGCATCGGTGGATGGTGTGGGGAGAAGGCAAGAGGGAGCCCGGCCCGTTATTATGTGGAGTTTTGGACGCGATGATTTATGAAGACCGCGCTTATTAAAGTCGCGCGCGACGTGCACAGCACATTACAGGGTCGGCTTAAGTCCCGTGACGCCGTTTATTAATATTTTACAGAGAACTTTGGTCGAGGATAGTATTTTCATTAAGTTCTTGGAGACAACTGAACTATAATGTAAAATTTGGAAGAGATATATTATAATGGTCTTATGTTCTTATACGCATAATACCAACCCGAAAATGTATTAAAAAAGTCAGTATAAGATTAAAAGAAAAAAATTAACAGTAAAATGGGAATGGGTGACACATTTTTACTGTATAAAAACATACAACAATGTTTCCAAATATTTAAAAACACTATAGATAATACAACCGTATAAATTATAATAAAGATTATTTAATCATTATTATTATTAGTTATATAATTTAAAATATTTTTTCTTCAGTGGAAATTTATTAATTAAATTCGTAAAATATTTTATGTTATTTGCAAAATATCGGACCTGCTTTATTATCACATAAAATCAAAATTATGTAAGTTTGCTATATAGGTAACAAATATATCTATTTTATTTAAAATTAACAAAAATGATATTGCTAATTTAATAACAATTTATTGAGTTCGTGATATTAATTTTGTTAAATAATTCTGAGGTTGGTTGTACAAATCATAGACAAATGATTAGAATATAATAAAAATAAAATATATTTATAAAATGTCGTGCACTATTAATTGTTTACCTGATTATACCATAAAAATGTATTGTATTTACTAAATGTGCACCCAGTATTGAGATTATTTTTTGTATGAATCGTTTTGAAATATTTTATTATAGGTACAATTTAAAATTGTATAATTAAAATATTTTACTACATGAGTTATCTAAAAAATTGGCTAGTCAATAAACTCTGATGAAGTAACAATTTTTTTTATTTATTTTAAAATATTTGCTATGATGTATAGTTGTTTTTACATTTTTATTGATGTAATTTTTCAGTAGTAAAAAAGCTCAAAATTATCTTATTAAGTTATTGTATTTTAGAGTAGTAGTATATTAGAAAACATGAAACAATTATTCAGAAATTGTAATCGACCAATCAAATTGTTGACTATTTTTAACGTAACTGAACTTTATTTCTTAATAATTTCTCTAATATTATCAGTAAATGTATATAATTTAATTTTTAAATAAATTCTATAATTAATGTAACCCTAAATTGAATCTAAAACGAATGTTACGTCCAATGGTCATGGATGTCGAGGACAGAGTTTTAATAAATAAAATACAAATAAATTATTAACAAGATGAGTATTTAAATGTAGGTACAAAAATGAAAAATTACCTATCTTAAAAATACGATTTATTGTACTCACCGATCAAATCCAAATATACAATTTAAAAAAAAAATTATATATTTATATTTATAAAAATGATTAAAATCATGTAGATAATTTGATACGTATTTCTTCAGCTGGTTGAAGTTAACATTCCAATTGTAAATAACGAAACACTATGTATAATAAATTCTTACGGTGCAATATGTAAATAATTTAATCAAAAACATTTTTTATTCTAAGCTCAATTTTTTGTTATTTTCTTTTTAATACTTGTCGAATGTTCGAAAAAGTCCTTTGGGCTTAGAATGTAAAAATGTTACATTTTAGAAATTATTATTACTATTTTATGTTAATGTACTTACCATAATACTAGCATTTATTGAAATCCGTTTGTATTATTTGAAAATTCCAACAATGTGTTTAATATTTGATCTAATACTTTAATAAGATAATTGCAGCGATTTAACTAATTAAATAAAACAATTAATTAAAAATATTTTAAGATATTAATCAAGAGTTTGAATTTAAAATTATTAATTTATCGAGGTTAGGTTTAAATGATTTTTTGTAAATTATGCCTATCAACTAAAATAAAATAATTAAAATGTAATTGTAGATTTTAGAGGTACATGGCTTGAGTCCAATTAAAATAATTAATTGCAATGAAGAACGCGCCCTTAAAATACACTTCGGTGTGCAGACTACCCCGGAGGTAATATGATATGTATAACGTGTATATTTGTATTATTATTTAATTTGCGCTTACCGACTTCTAGCGATAATTTTTTTTTATCATCTAAATATTTCATATTTTGAGTTTACTATAAAAAAATATTTTCAAATAAAATGGCAAGCCACTGTTATTGCGCGTCATATGTGTACGAACTGAAAACGGTAACTGACTATCGAATCATTGATCAGACTTATTCTATGTTTGCCTTTAATAACTAATGGAGAATATAAGATTTGCATGATCATAAAAATATTGCTTTTTCCCATGGGCCTTCCCACGGTCTTTGGTTTGATGTGTAAGAGGTCAATATGGGATTCTAATGTCCAGCGAGACGCTAAACCAGTTTTATAGACACAGCATCCGTCGTCCCAGGAACGGGTTTCGTAGGGGTCACAGTAACGAGGAGTTTCAATACGCCGGTGGGTCCTGAGACTGTATCGGACCGGTTGATCTGGGAAACACATCTTACACAAAAACAACCCTTTTTTAGGGTGCAATGCTATTTAGTTATTTTAATTTTATACAAACAATATAAAAATTAACCGTATTTATAATTTAAAATCATATTAGATACTTAAAATAAACATTGCGTGACTATATATTAGTATTAGTTTATAAATAATAATAATAAAAGTGCATAAATATAGTTGTAAATGAAAAAATATTGTAACAAAGTTTTTATTTTATTTTTTAAATTCGATCAGAACAACAACAACAGGGTCTAACAGTAAAATAACATAGTTACATTTAGATAATTTAGATTACATTATAATATGTATATAAATCGTTTACCTACCTACATAAAATATTATTTTGTACACCGTTATTCAGTAGTATCTTGAAATTACCTGAGCATGTTTAAAATTGTATGTGTATTTGGGATACTATACTAAGTTAAAATATAAGTATCAGTTATATTTTATGAGTCTCACATATAAAACTTAATGGGCGGGTGCCTCCAAGATAATGTGCTCCCGCAGTGCCTAAGAGATATACAGCCTATTTAACTTGGAACGGCTAGTTGTCAGTAGAATACCCTCCATATAACCAACAAAAGTTCTAAACGACTTACAGCTATTCGGGCTCGGCGCAAGTGTCGTATAATCTCAAATTTGTATATTACCATAAAAACTGCATCCCTCTAGATAGCATCATCGAGCACACAATACAGGATTAAACTTCATTTTGTCTTCAAGCATAATTAATTTTATCGGCATATATATAGTTTTATACAACCCCTTATTGTCCAATGAAAACACAGGGACAATGGCTTAGAAAATATGTTGAATATTGCAATGTATTTTAAAGTAACGACTTGTAGACATTATAATAGGAAATTTGCTGATGTGTGTAATTTGTCTTGATTTTTAAATTCATTATTTTGCTATAACGATTTTATTATACAGTTGTGAAATTATAATTAAAACAAACTTTTGTCTTAATTTAAGGAAATTTATTTAAAACAAATTAAAATTAAATACCCACTATCTTAATATAATCATATAATATATGTATATTAGTATACTATTGCCTAAATATAACAATGTTATTTATATTATTATTTATTTTTAAATTTATTGCTAATGGTAATATAATTATTAATTACACTACTTACATTTATTGCTATTGAAAATTGTTATTGACCAATATCATATTTTAAATAGTTAATGTACGGAGCATAATATATGAGAAATACTGAAAATATAGATAGTAATATGAAAACGATTTGAATGCTTTCACTGTTTATTCTGGACGTAAGTCATTTTAATTATTTTAAATGAAGTATATAGCCTAACCTATTTATACCCACTTAATATTTTAATATATATTAGAAATACAACTTCTATATTGAAACAAAGTTTAATTAAATTGAAGGATGTTAATATTAATAATATAATTCAATATATTTTTAAATCAACTATAGACACTTATACAAATATACTAATGTTTACTTTGTAGATATTATATAATATATATCAGTATATTTTTTGATTAAGGAATTTTGCTATTAAGAAAGAGTCTCAAATGTGTCAGTAAATTTAGGTTTAATTTTTTTAACAATTGTACATTGTTATATACTCAAACCAGTCTCACTTGCGATGATAATATAATAATTGTTATGTGTATCACAAGAATATTCACTTAATTATATTACGTTATTGTTATTATTCTTGTTTGTTATACATATATATTCGTCAGTCACCAATAATAATTAAAATATAGCCATTTAAGTAGGTTTTAAAATTAAACAGTGCAGCTAAGTATTGCAGCATTTTTTCAACATAGAAATTCATATTTAGGTTAAACAATAGTTTTTAATAGTTTTATAAATAATTAATCATATTAATGATATATGATCGTATTAAAAATAAATAAATAAATAAAATAGACTAATGATAATATTTTATATTATAAACAAAAAAATGTTTTTAAAATAATATAAAAGTGGCATATTATATAATAATTAATTTAATTAAAGAATAAGAATACATAAAAGACAGGAAAACAGAATTAGACAACCCTTCTAGTTTTTACCTATAGTAATATTTGTATTACAATAGTATATTCGTACACTAGTAATGTTCCCTGTAACACTTCCATATGATTGAAGTTATTGCAAAGATAATAATATATAGTTATATACCTATACCATTATTAATATTATTTATCATAGTAGGGTTGTATTGTATATTACAAATTAATGTTTATAGGTTTTCGTCACGACACTATTAAAATCATCCATCAACCATTACATTATTCATATTATACTCTTCGTTTCTCGGTCGCGATTATGTGTGTTCAACTTAAATCAATGTCTCTGTATACACATAAACCATTAATCTATTTCTGTGCTCGGTTTGAATTTGAATGTGGCCCGCACAAACATTCCTCCGCCAAAAACCACTCGACGGGCGCCGCCGACGCATTGGCGACTACTCTGTAGTCGAAGGCGGTTTACTAGCATCTATAATGTATACATTTATATACGAGTGTAGTGCTTGTGATTCGACGGCGGCGGCGGCGGAGGCGGTTGTAGTCTCGTCCCTGCTAAAGTGTGGTATGTGTATATATATATATATATATATGTATAATATACTAAATAGTAAATGGAGAGGGTAGAATGTTACTGTGACGGTGGCGGCAGAATGGTCCCCCTGCAGCTTCCTCTCACGTTGCTCTTTCACGTTCACACGCCCGTCCTCCTCTCATCCCCCTAGCTCTTTGGCATCCGTATCGTAATATTAACCAGTGGTGATGGCGATAGTAGTGGTGGTGGTGTATAAGGGTTCCTACAGAACTACTGTAAATACACACACATACGATAAAACACACATAGAGGAGATTGGCTATCCGCATCGATATTATATATACCTTCCACTATACACCGTTTATACTTTATACGTATCTACAACTAATACTACTACTATGCTAGTACTAATACTACAACAACTACTACCACTACAACTGCGTTTGGGTGATATATGGGTATTAATACCGCGGGGTACGAAACGGGTATACAGACATATTCGCCATACACACACACACACACACACATACGTATATTCACACAAATTGGAGTTTGCCGGACAGTGAACAATATGTGGCAATTTGTAACTACCCCGTCTCAGTCCATCTATATATATATATCGTAGATACCCGGTCTGCCGGCACGCAAGTGTATATAGAGGGTGCATCGGTTTCATAGGTAGGTGTAGATAGGCACGAGGGAGTGTGTACCGAAGTCACAATGCTTGTCACATACATGCGTTTTCATTACGGGCGTCTTCACTCAGACCGCACCCGTTAATTACCTCTGTGTTTCTCATACATGACGATATATATAAATGTATAACATGTATAGAGTGTATATTCTACAACACGTGTAGTAATAATAATATATAATATTATGTCTATTGGATACACGTGCCTATGTACACGCGGCGGCGGTGGTGCATAAGTAGTTCACGTACGCTTAGAATATTTATTGTACAGAAACGACAACGATATGAAAGAAAAGGGTTGGTTAAAAGTGGTGTTTTGCATTTAAAACTCAAAAATCAACATTAATTCTATTCAATTTTTGGAACACTTATAATTATGTATAATAATCACTAATGAATAATTGTGAAAATACTACATTTACTACTAGTATACTTATCGAATATACGTAAGTGCGTATTTATTAATATACAGCTATAGTGTGTATTAACTATTAAGTAAAAATACGATACTAGTACAGTAGTGCAATTAAAAATATACCCATATATTATTATATCAAGAATAACTATTTTATACTTTAAAATAATTATTTTGATTTCACGACATTTTATCAAATACAAATATATATAAATATATTTATGTTCAAGTAACATTATCGTATTTTAAGAACGTGTGGTAATCTCGACAATTTATGATTTCGTATTTATAAATGTTTTTACAAATATTAAAAGTTGTTGTTTATATGTTTTACAAGAATATAATACCTTATAAGTTATTAAAAAAATGCTACCTAAATATAATCGTAATTAGTATCATTAAAGCATCGTTACATTGATTGATCTTTAATTTTTTTTCATCTCAATAAATAATATATCTATATGCCGTTCCTAGTTATTTCTCTGAGCATACGTGTTTAATAATAACTAGTAAGAAATGAATCAAAACTGTACGAGAAGAAGATTGGCTAGAAAAAAAGGTGTGCGAATATCTCGAACAAGGGAATTCATTAACAACCCTGTCGTTACGCTTCTGGGGGTGTATCGTGAATACTATATATGTGTATAATGGCCACGACGATGTGGTAAGGTCTATATTAATAATTATTCGCAGAAGCCCGCGGTGCATGTGGAATGTGTGACAGCGACGGCGAAACGCTAAAACAGAACGAGAAAGGGACGCGCGAAGAAGCGGCGGCACAAAGAAACTGGCGCTTTCAAAACCTGCACCACCACCGCCACTACTCTCGCACCACTCTCCCGAAACCAAGCTCTTTCCGCGTAGCCCATCGACCTAACCCCTGGGATTAGACGTATATCGGGAACTGTAGAAAGGCGGTGAAGGGATTGTATAGGGATGGAGGGTGGTGGCGAGGGTGTCCCTCAAGAAAATTAAACATGGCAAACACGCGCATATACGAAATACGCCCTGAAGGGATGAGTGAGAGGTGGGTGTACATTCTCTCTATACCTTCTCGTATATATTTATATATATATATATATATGTAGTATAGATCCTTTTGGACCCTTACCCGACTTTGACGTTTGTGGCTGCCCCGAACACACGTCACCCTCTTCTCTTCCACCATAACTTGTACTTTACCGCCTTACTCTCTCTACCCTAACATAAAACCCCTTCTTTCTTCTTCCACCTCATCAGAAAGTTGCGACTTTGGAAACGCTCGAGAAACTTTTGATTATGCCCAAGCCATTTTGGCTTCTCCGCTCACCATCACTACTAACCGACCGCCTATCCTTGGGAACATGACGTTGTAAACACATAAAATTAATTACTTTGGACCCCGAGAAATATTATCTTCGGCTAAAACGATACGAGGGTGATAGGCGTGTGTGGTTCAAGCCACTCAATGATATTGAGGTAACAGGAAATTGACGTATTAAACATTCAGACCGGTTTAAACCGTAAGCACTAGCCCTCAGATGGTTACTATAAAGTTCCGGTCTTGAATTATTTATATATTATATATCCTACTCATAGTGTTATTCGCATCCACGTATAATACTTCCTGACATATATTACCTTTTTAATGATTATATTTTTTTATACTCTCGTGTAACACTAAGCTAAGCGCTGATTAAATATTAAAATCCCTATGACTTTTATACTAATTTAGAGAATGAAATACAAAACAAATATATTATACCTACATAGAAAAAAACAAAAAACATCTAACGTACATCTCGAACGTTTGCATTACTGTCTAGACTAATAATATTAAAATTATACAAATAAAATATTTGTAAACATTTTATATAATTTTAGTTATTTTAGTATTGAATTAAATATTTATTATGGAATATCTATTAAAAATTATTATTTTTCTATTCCAAATAAATGAGAATGTATAATACCTATTTAAAATGGTATATTTTCTGTGTTTACGAATCAGTAATAGATATTAGATAAATTCAAGTATCTGTACCGGAGGATTGTTAACTTTGTATAATTAGTATGTTAAATAAATCATATTATATTTTATAGTTTTGTTGTATAAGTGGTTGGAAATCTGCTAAATATATACAAAAACCGATATCAATAACAGTTTAACGAAATTGATATGATGAGTTAGTTATTTTAGTTATTTATTTAATTATAATAATTTTATGAATACGAAAATAAATTTACCATTGTTTTTAAATTAAATATTACAGTAAAAGTTTAATCCAACGCAACATTATAAAATGTTGGTTATTTTACTAGACAGTTTTTTAAAAATCAAAAAAAAAAAAATTATTACATTTTGTTTTCAATATTAATATACTTATTAAAAACAGAACTTCATGTCTTGACAAAAATATAATTTAAATACTTAATATAATATTAGTAATACACTATATTTTAATTTTAGATATTATAAACGTTTAAATTTATATTTTTTAACTTAATTTTAATAAATATTACAATAATTTGTCTTAACAGCAATTTAGCAATTCAAATTAATTCACAAAATAAAAGCAATATAAATATATTATTTTACAAAACAATTTTGTAAATTCAAATTACTTTTATGTAATAATTAGTAACATTAAATACATAGTTAAAAACTTATAACATACAACAATGTAACATTAACATACTTATATGATAAATAAATATAGAGTTTTAAAGTTTGAAATAAAATTATACAATGTCTAGTGTATTGTAGTCATAAACTATAATATTACACGTAGGCTAATTAATTATTTTTTATTACTATAATATATTACAATACTTAGGGAACCATTAAGTTTTTAAAAGGTAGTGTTATTTTATTTTGCTAAAATGTTTAGATATAGATAAGACTTATAAGAGCTAAACAAGATTTAAGTATCACATTTCAATATTTGTAAATTATAAATTAAACACTGCAGGTAGTTTTTGTATAAATGTAAATTTTAGAAATATCTACTAAGTGGATTTCAAAAAAATTTAAAAGATGTTTAGAAGAATATGTTTTTATTTCAATACCCATTTAAAAATTTAAATATACAATAAATAATTAATATAAACTGTATTTAATATGATAGGTAATGTTATATAATAAATAAATAATAATAAATGTATTATTTAGTACATATTCGTATATATTTAAGTCATATTATTAAAACGACGTCGTAGTAGGTACTTCATTTATTTACGAAAATATTTTTCTATTGTAATTTTATTTTATTTATTTTAATCCAGCTTTATTTAACTACCTATTCTATTATTTTTATTATTATTGTCTGTATAAAGTAATCCCTAGCTTGATTAATAATAATCAACAATAAATAATAAAAAGGTTTATTTATAATAATAATTATAAAATAAAAATTGTAAAAAATACATAAAAAAATATTGTCTAATTTTTAATTTTTAATACTTATAACTTACATTTATTTCGAAAAATGATTTGATACGAATACTTTTTAAATGTTATTATTTTTTTTTAATGATATTTTAAAGTGTAAAAGTAATTTTAATCAAATGAAAGAGTTATTTATGTTATTAATTAGAAAATAACAATCCATGTTATTTGACGACGAATGTTTCTACTTCCTACCTATTAATATACGTGTATATAGTGTGTGCATTTAATTAAACACAAAATTAAACAAAAATAGTAAATACGAAACAAAATGTTAGTAATTCTATTTAATCTTTTGTTTTAAGTACATGAATAGTAGCATGCTTATTTGTTGAATGTCACCGGATGGGATTCTCGGGCCGAGAAAGCTTTAAACGAATCTTTGACAATACCTATGCCCCAACATAATATAACAAAGAGATTGTACAAATCGTTATTCAACACGAAATACAGGTGTAGCGGTTTTATTTGGCTTCTAATGTTTATTTACTTATTATTCATTAATATTGAGATTTGAGTATTTAAGTAGTTTTATAGTTTCAATAATAAATAATATCCTCAAGTCTTAACATATAATATACTGTTTTATTAAATAAAAATGATATTTTATACTTTTAAAATAATAAATGTAAAATATTTATAATTTTATTATTAGTTGATACATACCATATTATAGTGTAGTGTATTAAACATTTATACAGTAGGTAGTCATTTAGTAAGTAGGTACCTACCTAGAATATAAATTATTCAGGGTGGTTGGGGTGGCATAATATAATTATTTAATTATGATACTAATTTGTCATATCAATTTGTTAAAATATAACATATTTAATTGATTATTCCAATTATCACCTAACTGAAAAACATCCATCAGCAGTTATCTAATAAAATACGATTGTTGGGATTACGAGTGTAGAAAATCAATTGCAAAGCCATCGCATTAGCTTGAAATTACTTCCGGATGCAACATAGTGTCGACCGGGACTATAATTTCCTTGCCAAATATGGGGTACGTATTGCAAGTGAAATTGTACACCGATTTTCCTATGGAATAGTCAGTAGGTTTTGTAATATTTACAAATAAACACAACTCATATAATATAAAATAAAAATATTCATTTTATGGTTGTAAATCTACAATTACAAATACTTTGAATATTTCACTTTCAACCACATATATATAATATGTTTTAAAAGGTTTTCAATTTATTAAAATAATATTTCATCTAGATTTAATCAGTATTCATTAATTTTGACAAGCTATATTTTGTTTTCAAATGAAGATATACGCGGTTCTTTAATATTTAATCATACTTATTTTAATTAAATCAAAGATTAATAACATATAAAAAAATAACAGAAATAATCAGTTTCTATACATTTAAAGATTTGCGTACGGGATGGAATGTAGAATTGTGGATACTTTTAGCCTCCTCTGGCCGTCGGCTGTATGCGCGGGGCTCACCTCGTG
Organism: Rhopalosiphum padi; assembly: GCF_020882245.1. Taxonomy (NCBI): domain Eukaryota; kingdom Metazoa; phylum Arthropoda; class Insecta; order Hemiptera; family Aphididae; genus Rhopalosiphum; species Rhopalosiphum padi. Next base: position 63,374,096 of record NC_083597.1, on the reverse strand, counting down.
CAGGTGGCCGAGGAGCATTGGACCAAGAGAGGCTATAGAGAAACCGGCCGGTCGTATAGTGTATAATAATTACATCTGACATACCTACTATTATGTTAAACGAAAACGTTCTAATGAGCTTATGAAATATGCATTAAACAAATGTTTGAATTTAACCTAACAAATTTAATCTGTCACGTATATAGTTTTAAATACTACGTTTCGTATACAATATAATTCATAGTAAGTATAATAGGTATATAGTATACACGATGGATTATTATTGAGTTAATAGCTTTTAAAATATTTTCAATATATTATTGAATTTTTCTAACTTTTAAATTAAATTAATTTTTTTTTTTATACATGTATTTAAAAAAATAATTGATTGGTAATGTTGTACATTTGAAAATAAGATAGCAACATTTAGTTTTCTTGAATCATTTAACTAAGGCTGTAGGTGCTAAAAGATCTACAAAATGTTATTTACTATAATCTAAATTCAAAATAATCTGCGCAAGGTACTTAAGTCCGGATGTGAACACTTGTTACGGTTTATTCACCCTGGCTTCAGTTCATGGCATGATGTTGTTTTTACATTTTTAATTATAGTATTAATTTTGAAGAAGATAGTAAATTATTGCGTAATAAACATTTTCTTATTATAGCCAAAGAAACAATATTATAAAAATCGAAAAAAATATACCTCTTATTTGAAGTACTGTTTTATATATTTTATTGATCTATAACAAATTACTGACTTCTGGAAAAGTTTGAAATAATCGTTTTAGTTAAAAAAATTATGCTATTCTATATATAATATAACTATTATATCATATATGCGTATTTTCTGAAATACACATGCAATATGATACACCGTACAATGTACATTATCCCCATTTTTATACTTTTCTCGATCAGGCATCATAATCATAAAGTAACTACTTAGTTCTCGTACACGCATTTGGCCGACCGGTTGTGTATGTTGCGCATCTTGGACCCGTTTGAACCCCGGGAACGAATAGGAAAGAGGGATCGGGAACAATGCATATTATGGAAATAAATAATATGATCGGGGAATGTGCATAGGTCATAGAAGATAAGTTCAGACGGACTTGATATGTATAGAATTATATAGAAATAGATTTTACTCGATGATGAAAACGAATTAGATTATCTAAATAAAACTATGAAAATATGTAAAATAATTTCACGATAAGCGTGCGTCAGGGAGATTTTTTTAAAAACCACGGGAGTGGAGAATTATATCTGATGCACGTATAATCTTAAATTATTTATTTAAACGCTTCATTATAGGTACGAAGACGCCTTAAAATACTCGAATGAGTATATTATCTTATACGGGTCGAAAAAAAAATCACGATTATTATAAATTATGCTTTGGCAATCGCGAAATAATGCCAATGTATTATAATATATTGTATATTTTATATCACAATTTTCATAAATTAATCTATTCCCTCAAACAAAATAGTATATACACCTAAGAAAAACGACGACGTCAACCGACCGGGGGTTGGATACGAGCGAGCGCGCGTGCCTGTGTGCGTTTGTGTGCGTGTGTGTGTGTGTGTGTGATGTGAAATTTTCGCAAACTTCTCGCGGGCTCCTCTGCTGGCCGGCCGGGTCGATTAAGATAAAGGGACGGAGTGCGCGCGGTCTCCGCTCACGGTGGACGCAGCTAACGCGCGTGGATCAATACGTGCGGCGCTCGGTTTGCGTGCGAGTGTGCGGCGACGACGACGGCGGCGGTGGCGTTACCGGCGGCCTGGGGATGAGCCCGTCTTAAGGGCGGCCGGTCGTGGTCTCCGCGGCGTGCGCGCGGAATATAAGAAACGGCGAGCGGAATTTTTCTTATGACGGCGCGCGACCGGGACCGTAGCGCCGGACGACGGTTGGGTGTACGGGCGGCGGGCGGTCGACCAGCAATACCCGCGCGGAGGGCGTGTAGTAATACCACTACGCCGCCGCGTCCACCTCCGCCAACACCGTCACCTACACCGCCGACCATACCGCCACCGCCGCCGCCGCGTCGTAACCATAGCGACCGCATCCTCTGACGGCCATGAATAATGAAGGCGAAACTATATACACTATACTCGCGGACTAGAGTAGACGTATGTGTGTGTGTGTGTGTGTGTGCATGTGTGCATGTGTATAAGCGTATGTGCTAGTGTGCGTGTGTGGAACGGCGGCCGATAAGATTCCCTCGGCGGCTGCTGCGGATGTTGCCGCTGCTGCCATCCCTTCCTTCTCCTTTCGCAATCGTCGACGATCCCCGGATGAGCCTCATGCGGAATATATGCACATAGTCAGTCCTTTAATATAATATATATACCTACTACTACTACTACTCTACTACTATACTACTACTACTACTACTGCTATATATAGCTGCTGGTTTTCGGTGTAATATATTATAAAAGAGACGATTCCGCGATTGATTTAATATAATTAGATATTATACAGTAAATTTTTGAATTTAATCAACGTCGACTTATTTGTTATCTCGAACTAAATTTAAATACACCAGAAACTATCATTACAATAAAACTAGAATTTTTCGATGTCTCAAACTTTTTTCTGATCCCTTTGAGATTTGACATAACGATAGATTACTGTGAACTTATTCGTCGTTCCCCCGATCCCTTGATGAAGTCGATTGTTGGTCGTCTTCTGTATTTTCTTCGGCGCATATCCGTACAATAATATATTAGACTGCAGATCCTGTAATGAAATAATTTTACGATTATTGTATACATATAGTTGGGTGAACAAAATGTGATTTGCAATATTTTAGTAGATGATGTCTATAAAATATAAATAAAACATACAACTCGTGGTTTATTTATCGTGTATAGATATTAGATACATTATAATATTCTATAACTAGGTATTACGAAACATATCGAGTGTCAATAAGTTCTAGTCCCTATTTTTTGTAAATTTTGCTACTACACACTTCACCATTTTTTTTTTAGAATATCTAGACAAACATCTTTTAAAGGTTTTAACTAGTAAACATAAACTTTTTTTCGTCTTTTTGTCATTTGTTACTGCACACAAAAATAGGGACTGATAAGTCCTTAACTAAAGCAAGTATTGTATAATTCTCGAAGACTTCAATATCTTTTAGAAAAATATTATTTGTTTTACTTAACGTAAATCAAAACCAAAATATTCTATTTTGAAATATTATCCATAGATACATTTATAAATTTTGCATTAATTATTGTAATTTTATAAAGTAATCTTAAAGTAATTTTACATTTTTTAAAGTTAAAGAAGAGGATATACAGTGTATGTATTTTTATAAGTCCGAAACGAATTTTGATTGATATCGCCTGCACTATTATAATATGTACCCTCTTATACTTGACTACTTGAGTAATTACATTTACATATATTTCAGTTTTTAATTACTATCATTATATAAATGTATTTTTAACCTTGTTGGTAGATGTTATATAATGGATTGATAAGGTACTGCATAACTATCTATTAGATAACAAGTTTTACTAATACATTTATTTTAGCTAAACATAAAAATTATAGTGCTGGTTATGTATGATTTGTGAACGTATAAGTATTTATTATAATACAAAACTAAATGAAATCTGTTTATTATCTTATTCTAATGTATAATACGTGTACACATTTCACCGTTAATTGTTTCGTTTATAGAGTGTTTAGACTACGGCTAGTTAGTTGCTGTTTAAAAAAAAAACATTTTTATTTAAGGCACCTGACCTACGAGTCAAAATAGTATTACGATCCACGTGAGTTTATATATAAAAATAATATAATAAAATACGAGAGCAATAGATATATGTGTGTATATACATATATACGTATTTGTGTGAGTACTGTCCATTCATAAAACCTTACTGGTGGTAGTAGAAAGGGACGACAGCGTTTTTATACATACGTTTCTGTATAAGGCGGAAAAGGGTAAAAACAACTGTTGCTCTGAACTTTTTTCCCTACATGCCACTACCTCCGCAACTTCCGTCGACGTTTTATTCACGTGTTTCTGACCTTTTTCACGCGAATTCGTCGTCAAAACACCGACCGTCTATTGTTTTATTTTCGTCACGGTTGATTTTAGTGCATTATTATGTAGGCATGCACTATTTAATTTACTAAACAGATTCGAATATTATTTTTGACTTGGTACATTAACATAATTGTATTATATAATATTCTTTCTTAAGAGACATTTAAATTGTATATTATTTTTTTATTAATATTCTAAAGTACCTATCGTTTTTAACTCTAGCAAAAATGAAGTATAGATTATATAATATCATTTATAAGTTGTGATTAGTAGGTACCAACCTTAAATGAAATACAATTATTGAAAATTTATAAAATATACAGTTTGATTAAAAATTCTTTAAAACTGCTGTTATTTTTAGAAATATGCCTATTATTGATTTATGTTTAGTACAATAGTACACATACTATACATATAGACAAGATATTTAAAATAAATTTTAGTTTAACTTCATATCTAATATTTATATTGACATAACCAAATTAATTAGGTACTACATATATTAATATTATATATATATAATTTATTTATTATACTATATAATATTACTTATTATAATTTTGATATTTTGTTTATGATTAAAAATACACACTTTACGTTGTTTACGTCTTATTTTTATAGCACAATTTCTACCAAAAATAATATATTAACTATGTTGGATTAATGACTTAAAATATATTAGATATTTTTTACACTTTTTATAATAATACCTATATATTATTTTTAATATACCTATTACATTTGTATAATATATTTTTATTATATATAGTGATATTTGTGTAAATGCAATTTAAGTAACAATAAATAATTATGATTGTAGGTAAAATGTCCATATAAATATTTCTCAAACTTAAATAATATATGTATTAATTTTAAACAAATTGCTTTTTCTTAAGTAAGTAATGTATACATAAATTATACCGTGAAAATAAAACCATATTTGACTATATTCGTACTTATAATCATTATAATAATGATGTGTTAAATAAAATTATGAACATATTTTTATTATTTTAAATATTTTTACAGTAATAAATTATCATTAGTATATTAATAGTGTTGATTTTTAAATATGTGCGGATTCTTGTGAGTATCCACCATCTTCTTACATTACGTAATTGAATAGTTTCTGATAATAACGTTAACAACCATTATCATAGTGTTTCTATAAATACAGAATTTTAAGCGATTACTTCGTATTTACGGTAGGGTAGATGGCGTTGTGTTTTTAACCCCTTCAAATAGAAACATTGATGGCATCACATACACATTGATTTTCTTTTAGGGATGTACGTCATTAATGCTACTAGATGGCGGTCTATCATATGGCAAATAACAAAATAAAAATAATATGGACCATATTATACCTCCATGGTGAAATCTTGAAATTTTCTTCTATAAGCACCTACTTTATTAAAACAATGTTAAATCTATTACCGTATTGTAACTTATAAATAACAACTTTAAATGATTTTTTTGTTTTATATTTGTTAATATTACTAAACATTTTTATTTCTATTAATTAAACACTAGTAAATTAGTTTAACACTTACAAAATAACAATATTTTTTAACTTCTCTAAAATAAAAGTTTGTGTATACAACCGTACAAATTATAAATTTTTAATAGTGATTTATCAAAGGCAATTTGAAATAATAAATACAAATTTTTAACGGTATATTTAGTTGTACCTATTTTTAAATTGAGATAGTTATACTTATATTTATTTTGTTTATTTAGAAGTAGATATTTGCACGATATCATGGTTATATATTTTATTATATGTATTGTTATAATCTTAATTTGTACTTAGTACCTACTTACACACTCAAACATAACATCTAAAAACAAAATATTTTTTAACTTGCATCATGTAGTTGAGTAAAAAAAAATAAAATAAAAATAATTTCCGTATGAAGAAATATCTTAAATGGTGATTTTACGAAAACTTATTTAACACAAAAATAAATAATACTTACTAATATGTACACTGTACAGCTATAACTCGTATAAATAAGCTTTTATATACCAAAGTATAATTGTAACAGAATATCACATTTTAGATAATAATTTAATAAACTATATTGAAATAGATTTGATTACTGACCTATAGCATAGGTACCTATATAATATATATATATGTATACCTATAATGAACGAACGGCTTTTAATTTTATTTATTGAATGTAAATATTGGTATATACTATACATAATATAATATGTATGATAATAACTACATGATGAACTCATCGGGAAAAATGCATGTTCTGTCCATCTCTAATAATATTATGTTATTATAAACGTATTTAGTGTCTTTATTTAATTCTTGTGTCGTGTAGTAAATTGGGCTATTCATTTACCTGTCATGCTCGTAGTTTGTAAATATTTTATCGCCAATGTTTTTAGGCAAAATATAATAATATAATATATTATAATGTGTTACGTACATTTTCGGCTATATACACGTATATTATATATATGCTTGTGCCCGGGGTACCATTGCACGATTAACAACACAACTGACCGTCGTATAAAAGCAACGCGGCAAATGGCCGGTAAAAACAAGGGTTTACGTTTAGGATGAGCGGAAACACAATATCACGATACCCGGACGTTTTTAGCGATTCGCATATTTAATTTTACAAAACCTAGCGCGTGTTTGGGTATTCACAGGAATTATCGCGAAATTCCCAATTCACCACGTTTTCTGCGCAAAGGTTTTGTTTTTTAGAACCACAACAATGTATTAAAACGTTTTCACCCACGCACGTGTGTATATGCAACATTCATGAAAAATTTAGAGATAGGTATACCTAGTATACGACACATTGAACATACATTAGTGGTGTGTAATAAGTACAAAAGTTCATATTTTCGTTTCTACTTAAAAAATACCTATATAATTATTCAAAACTTTTAATTTCGTAAATTCTTTTATCTTAAAATAATATACAAAAGCATCATGGAAATTTATAAGATATAAATCGACATTTGATATATTCAAATCTTACACTAAATAAGTAATAAGCTAATAACCTATATGATTATATAAGCTATAATAATTATTATAAAAATTAAATTGGAATATACTAAAAAAAAAATAATGACATTAATAACTTAATTTTTCTTAATCCAATTTGTAAAATATTAGAAAATTCTTCATTTTGTGATAGCTAAGATTTAACAAATAAAGTATTTAAAAAATAACCAATACCTTCGCCGTATCATTAACAATTATCTTTAAGGTCTTCATTATTATCGATAAATATCGATTTAGTTATAAAAAAAACCTTTTGTTATTTCATTTTTTAAGTTTGGTGATAAAAACTATGTGAAAATTATAAATTTATTGTTCAAACTTTAATAATTATAAAATGTTTTAAGTTAATGTTATTGCATTTTTCAAACGAACCAAATTTGATTTCAATTAATCAATATGTTTTTCGTACAAATATATAAATCATCGATCCACTAATTAAAACTTTTCATTTTAAAAGTCCTTGGAATATTTTTCTCGAATTAAAAAAACCTTTAACTCATTTTATCATGAAATTTTAGTGAACAAATTAGCATATTAAGTATGACATTAGAAGATACGCTCTTGATTTAATAAAATATTTTATTATTTAAAATGGACCTCAAAAATAAAGGTATAATAGATAGGAAACTTGGTACCGACCGTCTTAGGTCGTGCTATTTTATTTATAATTTATATTTACCAATGGCTTATTAAATTTAAAATTAAATGCTGAAATATTTTTTTTTGTAAATAATACAGTTATACTCGTTAAACACGAAATTTATATTGATTTATTTATTTAGCATTGCCCTTTAGACTTATTACGATCACTGTAAATCGTTCTTGACTATATTGAAATTATTGTTATTATTAAGATAATTACGTATTTGTTATATATATTTATAAATAATAATAATTATTATTATATCTATATCCTATTGCCATTTTAATACAGTATTTTATGATGCTGTCTATTAGATTTTAAGTGCATTGACTACATAATTACATAATTTTGAATTAACCATTAATTTTTAAATTTTTAATTACCTTACAATTGTATTATTAGATATGTATTTAGCTATGTAATTAAATAAGATAATATTATACCTATAGTTTTTAGTATATTATAAGCTGTAAATAATTATGTAAATATATTTGTAATAGAGAAAGTTTGATTCTCTCGTAAATCACAAAAGTATACAATAAAATTATATTATACAGTTATTTTTTGGACACTGCCTAAATTATATGCATTTAAATAAAAATGTGAACGCTGTATTATTTAAGGTGTTTTTTTTAAACCACGAAAAGTAAAATAATGACGTCCCATATACAGAAGTTAAAATGGCGGTGGAGTCCTGAAGTTATTTTTTTCCCTTGGCTACTAACAATACATAATCATTTACCAGAGCGAATTCTACTACGGTATTATATTATCATGACGACCGTAAAATGGATGTGCGGGTGGTCTCCGTCCGAAGGGGAGGGGTCCGGCCAGGGTTGGATGAGGCCAAAGAAAAACAAACAGACGTTGATTAATCTTGCACTTGGGGTCTGAACAATGTTTTGGACCGTCAAGTGCTTATAACGCGGGCTTTTTCTACGAAAAAATAAACTTTATACATACTGCGCACTGTAAGCCTGCCGTAGTGTGTGTACATATATTTTTTGTATTCCACCACCCCTCTGTTCACTCCTACTCTCTCCATACACAAACACACGAACGCATTTTCCCTTCCCTTATAACGTATACATACGCGCGTACACATATACTCTTCTCGCCGTGACACGAACAGACTGCCGTGCCCCGGAATTAATGAAATGTCAAGCGCAAACCCCACTCCACCCTTCTTCCCAACGCCACCGACCACCTACAGTTCGTACAAAAATAATAATAACGGTTTCGCGGGCTCTTTCGCACTTCATTTGTTCAACGAGTGTACAATATATAGGTATAGGTATATATGCATATACGTATACACTGCACACTGCATATACACGCACGTTTAAAATATATACATTGTTGTATTGGTATATTATATACAATATACCTGCAGGTATGACTATCTGCACATATGTATATTGTACATAGACTAAGTGCGATATTGCGACTGTTGCCACGAATGATCAATTTTTTTTTAATATTTTAAATTTAATATTAGATGATTGTGTAAACTATTTGATAATATTATTATACTTAATAGAAGAACGCAAGTGATGCGTGACCAATGTAAGTCTATTGGGCAGTCACAAAATCATTTTTATATTACTCGTATGCAGCGTGGGTTTAATTTTAGAAAACAAAATAATATATTGGTCAAATAATAAGTTAAATTTTTAATTTCAAAATCGTTTTTTTTTTTGCGTGAAGGGAGTGGTTATGTGTTTGTTAAATAATAAATACCTACATAAAGTTAATGATAGTTTATGATAGATTAATAATATTCCAAAGATAACTATATTATTATTATTTAAATGTATTATATATCTTATTAATATATTTTATAGTTTGTGGTAAAAGAATAATATATTTATATATATTATATATATACCTATTAGATAACATAGATATATAAGTATAAAATGTTAATATATTATATTATGCATTTGATAAATAAAAATAGTATTGTTATTTGTTAAAAGATTAAAATTTAAATATTTATGAAAAACTAATCGGTACAGTTTTATATTGAAATTTTACAAATTTAAATATTAAAAAAATAATATCGATGCATAAAAAATAATAAAATAAATGACTAGTTTAAATATTTTTAAAATCTAGTATAAAAAGTATTTTGTCTAGTAAAAAACAAATATTTATTTATTAAAAATTACAAATATAATGTCCAAGCTTATTCTTTTGTTTTTGATTATATTATTTTATAAATAGATTCAATGTTGTTTGATAATTACTAACAACTAATAAGTAAATAATCGTATGTATCCACTACCTATGTATATATAATATATGTATAATAAAAAATAAAACAGATCAAAGTAATAAGTTAAAATAAAAAGAGTTTTTAATAATCGTAATTTTATTTTTATACTTTAATTATTACTTGCAGTCGGTCAATACTGTACCTCGTCATCTGTGTCATCTTTTTAATTATAACTTTGAGGTAGGAAAAAAGCACCTAATGATTTAACGATTATTTCATAAAAATAATCTAATTATGGATATAATTAGTGTTGAGCATCTTTATTACATTATATAACTCGTAGCAATATTAATAAAGTAACGTAATGTTCGTTATAATGTTACACATAATCAACCTACACTTATTTATGACTCTTTAAAGATAATTTTACTTTTAATAAATTATGATAAAAATACAATTTGTAGAAATTAATTGGCTATTGGCTATTATTTTTTTTTAGATTTATAAACTATTACATATATAAATTATCAAAATAATATTAAACGTGAATACAAATTGAAGACTGAAGTAAGCTTATTTACTTGGCAAAATAAATATAAAACAGTGAGTACAAATATATGGTGATATACATACTACATGTTCAGTTCTCACCTCTATTTTTCATTGGATTTAATATAATTCTAGCTTTTTGAATAATTAACCTTATAACTAACCTTATAATTAACTTATAATTCAGTATACTTGGACAATATTTTCAAATACATTGATTTTGTTATACCATTATAGAACTGTACTATATTTGTGTAAAGTTTATTTTTTCAAATAATTAAGTAGGTATAAAATATAATTAATATAGAAATTTGAATTTTTTTTTCTGAATAATTATTAAACTTTATAAACTAAAGATAATATAGGTATAGTAGATTAAAGATAATAAAATTCTATGATTATTTGAAAATTATTGTACATACTTTATTATTAATAATATGTAATACCGATTACCATTTTACCATTTTTTTTTTAAAAATAATATGAGAAAAATAAGTAGGTATTATACTTAATATTATATGAGTTTTACATTGAGTTATTTTAACCCATTAAGACAGCTATTACTTATTTGAATCTTATAATTTTTGATAATATGTACCTATGACGTTTATACTTGAAATTATTTTACCTTTTAAAAATAATATACTACTAAATACCGTTATTTACTGGTTCTTGAACAAACCTAAACCTATATCCTAATATTTTAAAAACTGGAATCGAAACTGGATTTTCGAGAACCGAATAGTAATCGAAAAATTATTTAAGTTCCAAGTTCTGTTATTGGTATCTATTATTTAGATTTATAATACCGATATGTTGAGCTAATCAATAATTATATTTAAATACACAATAATTTTATTTTAGTACATTTTGTGTACCTACCTATATAAAATGTTATAAATATTAAAATATAATAATTACATTTTTTTTTGTCTATAAAGCTAGGAATTAGGTAGGTATATATTTAAAAAGTACTATCGTTTTAGAGTATCTCTCCACTTATTTTTAATTTGTTTACCCATCGCATTAAGGTCTATTACAATAATGGCATGGTTTTTTAATTACCTTAAAAATACGAGACTGCAGAGGATAAATTAAAAATTTAAATTACCTAAGTTTACAAGCATAATACTCACGAAACGGTGCTAAAAGCCCAAGTGCGGACAAAGCTGATAAGGACAAAATTATTGTTGCGGCAATAACGAAAGTACCTCGACTAGGGAAAAAAGGTTTATAATCTACATTTACGTTATCTATAAATACCAGTGGCCAGTCGGTTGTACCTTATATAATAAATTAATAAATAATATTAAATTTAAATAAGTCCAGTTTAATTTGAACTTCAAAGGTATTTAAGATTTTTTCTATCGTAGTTATATAATTATAACACTATAATTATTATAAAAGCCCACAGTTTGAGAAACGCTGCTATAATAATATATACTTTGAAATGTACCAAATTATTAAATCATTTTCGATTTAACAATTTTCTTACGCATTATATTGAAAATAAATCCCAATTAAATGATGAATAAGCCCGTTTATTCCTACTTTATAATTATTATTTATTAGAAAGTAAACAAATCAAAAATAAATAGATGCTAGTCCTACATGCAACTATTTTAGTCAAGTTGATTACTTTTATTATGACATGTGCTATTTGGATAACAAAATTATATTTTTAAATTTAGATTAGTCAATAAATATATTATGTATTTTTTAAGCTACTAGGTTAAAGTATTTATACTTAAAATATATATTATAATATATAATAATATTATTGTTTTATATTTTCTATTGAATTATTAATTTAATGTTTATCGGCTTAATTAATAATAAATAAGTTAAAGTACACCATATTTTCGAGAAGTGACAACTGACAATACATTCATTCCGCTTTGTAAATATAACTACAGAGAATTACGATATTGTGTAGATATTATTACACAAAATTAAATTATATTATTTCTATATAATTCTTTTTTTCCAAAACAGATTATTAACTTAATAAATAAATAAAAAAAAATGTTAAAATAGCTTTGCTTTATTTTAAATGTTGTTTTATAACACTGTTAAAGTGATAAACACTTGTTACGACTTCTAAAAGGTACAGAAAATGGATCTTAGAATTACTTTAAAATAAAGTACATGAAATTAAATGAATTAACGTATGATTTTTAAACATAATACATTATTTACTTTAGTTTGTCATTTTGTAGAAACGTTATAAAATAGGTAAGCATATCATATTTATCGTTATTCTTTAGTCTCGAATACTTTTTGCTTATAGAACTTTCATTATTAATATTTTTGAGTAGAAAAATTGTACCAGAATACTGTATTGACATATACGCAATAATAACTGATATAAAATATAATTTTTATCAAAATGACAATAATTACAATTTTTATTATACTCGCACAGTAAAAATTGTTAAGTAAATCAAAATTTAATAAACATAAATTAACTGAAGTATTTGCAATTAATTTGATTTCCAAATAAATATATTTAATTTTTGTTTTTATTTGATCATTTATTATGTTTCTATCAGTTATATCTATATGTATACCGTCAAATAATAAAATACATTTAAAATTGTTTAAAACACATTCTTGATGGTTTTTTATTCAGTGTTAACGAAATGTTTTTTTTAAAGACATAACTTTTTTTATATAGTTGTGTAACATGATATATGATTTTTTATTTAGTGTTTTTTATAATTTTATTTTTTCTCCACACAATAATGGAGTAGATATATATATAATATATTATTATAATATCATAAGTTAAAATTATCTTTCGACTCAACAGCAGTGGATGGTTATGGTGAACCACATCCCACTGCATTCTTATAATTCTATAATATACCGTAATTGCATGCGGTTTTTCAATATAGCTCACATTTAAAGTATCTAACACTATATAATATAACGTTCGACTGGAATTTTCAAACATAATCGTACTGTTATATCGTACAATAGTGCTCTTTAAACATGTTTATAATATTCTAAAATATAACATATTTTTTTTGTTCACAAGATAATTTTTGTTTATGTTCTGCTATTAATTAAGTTTAATAGGTATTTTCAATCCATACAGTCATAACAATATATATTATATCTGGTGAATATTTTAGAGATAAAATTATATTTTGACTCTGATGAACATTATAGTGGTTTTATGGTAAAACGAGTGATAGTTTCCGGTTCACCTAATATTAGCACAGAGCAGATTGAAGTAAAAAACAAACAGGTTTTCGTATGCAAATTTGATGAGGGTCAGTATAATGGGTAAAAAAAAATGAAAATGAAAAGTTCGGTACGTTAGCCGTTGGGGTACGCGATTATCATTTTATTTTATTTTTTAGAAAAAATTTAAATTTATATTTGATTCCCAGAGCTAAGTATATTTTGCAACAGAACTGATGGTTTTTTTTTTACAACGGCACACGGGCACAAAGGAAACCCTACGGGGACGTGTGTAAGATGAACGAGCGTACGACTATACTACCCCTGGACCGCACACCGTATACGCATTAGCTTTTTTCCTCATTTTGTTTTCACCCCCATTTGCACGTATACATAAAAACAAGAGCCAACCGAGGGATCTCTTCTCCACCTCTTTCCTTCGCAATCCGACAGGGGTCTTTTCCCGCGGACGTTGCTAAGTCGGTTTTAATTAGGTTTTCTCCTCCGCCGGCGGCGTATCGATCGGGCGGGCCGTAAGGACCTTTGCGCGCGTGTCTGCATAGTTATACTTTTATATGTATTTAGAATATATATATATATATATATATATAAATATAAATAAATAATATAATATACATATAATGTGTATATATATATATGTGTGTGTGTGTGTGTGTGTTTAAACATAATAAATGCAAAGTATTTTCGTTAGAATAATATTACCTATAAATAAAAGACTTAAAATGACTTTTCTATGCGTACCACGAGTTTTAAATAAAAACAATAGCGATAAAAATACAATATTTGAAATATAAAGCTGCAGATATATTGGTTATGTATACTCATTTTGATTTTGATATTTTTAGAAAATAATTGTTTTGATAAGAATAATTAAAATATTTGAATTTAAATTTTAAATTCAAGAAGAGTCGTTACATATAATAATGAAAATGAAAAGCTTTGTAAAAAAAAGTTAATTTCTTTATACGTTTCTAATAACATTATATTTAATATGAGCTATTCACATTTATATTTTGCAATGTTAATTTAAAAATGAGATCACAATAATGTACATTGGTACATTCTATGATACTATTTCAGATTTATCAATTAATTTTGTAGTTAAAAATATTTGTTGTTTTTCATTAAATTGACAAATTGTGTCTAACAATTATTAAAATACACGTTTTATATAAATACTATTTATTTTATTCACAATATTATTAATTAGGTACGTTCAAACTTTCAATATTAATATTTTTCATTATATTTAAGCATATTTGATTTCATTTTAATTTTCCATTTAATGAATCAAGAAAAATATTTCTTAGAAATACATATAATAAATATAATATTACTGTTCGATTTAAATTATCTTAATATTTCCACGTACCTGCAAGTGTAAATAGATGCTGCAGTTAAGTTTGATTGCATAAGACATGTCTACGATTATCCACAATAGTTATGTCCTCTTTCATCGTTTTATTATTAAGCTGTTAAATAGAAACAGTACAACATTATTTTCTTTAGATTAATTAGGTTATATTTGTAAATTAGAAAATATTTAGTAAAACTGAATAAGAATATTGACAAATATTAGGTACCTTCACGTAGCTACAACAAATAGGAATGTAAAGCATATTTATTCATTCAAACTGAAGTTCTAAAACTGATTAGGCAATACTCCGCGATATTAATACATATAATATAAAAGCAGTTCTTTTCTTCTGAAAATTTTCTCATACAAAATAGCATTTTATGGTATTAGCAATTTAAGTAAAAATAATGTAGGTAATAATAATAATAAAAAAGTTTCTACTATAATTTGTTTAAAAAATATATAATAATATGTAATATATGCACGAACGCATGCCATAATATTAGTTTTATAATGAATATATGTTGATACTACAAATAATATTGAATCAAAACCAATATTATATACAGTAAATACTTTACGGTAATAATAATAATTTTTTTCTATCTACATTTACTAAATTAAATTACAAGCACACCGTTTTAAATATAAATTATACATTAGGTAATAGTGAATTGTGAATTCTGACTATATAAGCTTATGTTTTATTAGGTTTGTATGTATTTTGAATAATTAATTAAGTAAAACATTTGCTCGAAAAAAATATGAAGTTGGTGTCTTAATGATTAACTAAATTGTAATACTTTTTTACTAATGATCAACAATGAATTATTATATATTTTAATTCTAATATTTATTGTGTAGCGTGTGGTTTGTTAACTTTAATTGAGCTTTTTATTTTACAGAAGTTTTGTAAGTGTATGGGTATATATAGTTTATATAAATAAATGTATTTTATAATGTTGCAGCAAATAATATTGGACTTGATTACTTTTTCTAGTGTACTATAAAATATACTATTATTAGAGTTTTTTTGTAAGTATATCTAATATACAAATATATTTACGATAGTTTTCTCTTTTATTGAAACATAGTAACTAGTTGGTCAATAAAAAGTTATTTTAAAAATGGATTCATTTTAATTCATGTTTACGTACTGTTATTATTATTTAAAAAAAAATTAAAATACTACAAAGCAAAATAAATAGAAGAAGTTTATATTTACTATAGCTACAAAAGTAAGCATATCTCTAAAGTTATAAATATATATTTTGTATTTTAGTACTATAGTTATACAGTTGTAGACGAGTAAACGAGTTGTTAATTATTAATGGTACCTACGTTTTTAGTTAAACAAAACGCGTAGATTATTAATAATTCAAACCAAAGGAATACGTTTATTTTTGATTTTCAATAATTAGATAATTATTTAAAATAAGTTATTTTAAAAAGAAATAAAAAGCATCGGTAAAAATTAGATAAGAATTTTGTAACTATTAATACTATTAATATGACCTTCAAAATTGTTTTTTAATTTCTATTTATTTTCTAGGTAATAGTGTTTTTTTTTATATCCAAAATGTGATCTTAATTTGTTTATTTAGTCTTATAAGCTAAATTATAATATTTTTCTGCACTATAACATTAGTAAGTATGTATTATCTATGTTTAATAGTTTTTTGTAGTTTGTTTAAATTTATATTGAATATACTTCTACAATAGAGTTAATATAGATAAAACGATTTAATTAAGTCATCGGACAGTTAGTATTTGTATCATTTTCAAAAATACAAGTATTTATATTAATATATAAGATAAAAAAATGTTTGTGTATCTGATGTCGGAAAAATCTATTTATAAATCCAGAATAATGTGCTGGTGTTGTACAAAATTCGTAATTCGATTAAATTAAAATTTGATTGGCGCAATTGTTCGGTTTGTAATCCTGAATTGTATTATAGTTAATCAACTTTACTTATACTTTTACAGAAAAAACTGCTCTAAAATTAATGCGGATAAAAGTAAAACTACCAAGTATATAGTAGCATAATATTATACATGGAAAAAAATGTCTGCTGTTGCGCAATTTTCATTTATAATATTAATCTATCGTGAATATGGTTTTCAAGGATCTATAGAGTAATTTTCCAACGGATTAAATCATATTATAATATAGTATTGTCTATAATACCGTGCAATTTTAACTTCACTAGTCCAGCTAACATGTGACTCAGTGAATGGAATACGATAGATCATTGACTTTACAGATAACATTATACAATAAATTAATATATTATTATAATACGTATATGATATATTATATTATGGCCTTTTGTCTTAAGATCTTCGATATGAGGTTTTCCGGAACTATTTCGTATTTCATCGATAGTTTTAGTGTGCCGCGTATCATGTACCTACCTAACCATCGTTGTGTTGTAGGGGTTATTCGTTCGAAAGGATGTTATTATTGTATACATATATATTAAATAAACACGCCATACGATATAGTTGTAGGCACTAATAAATAGGAAATCGGACACTCGAGAACGCCATGTCTATCCTAGACAAGTTAATAATAATTATCATGGATAGTATTCGAAACGTTTATAAACCACGAGGGCTTAATATACATTCTATACATACAGACTGTACACCAGCTACTTCCTATTCTAAAGTAAATAATGTAAAGCAGCGTTTATAGCTAACAACGTGCGTATTATTGTGTAAAGGGTCGATGCTTCTATATTTGTGTTGTGTAGCGTTCTATTAGATGAGTACATTATACCTAAACTATTATGTATATGTATATACATTAGTACATAGTCATATTCATGTGAATTTTGACATAGGTTCTAAATGCAATTAATACGATGAAATCCTATTAAATAAAATCGTATAATAAATAATTATATAAGTAAACGATAAAATTTCCTAACATTGTATTTTTAAGAAATTTATGAATACCGGATTTTTTATTTTAGTTATTTAATTTGGAGCACTCAAAAGCTTAATTATTTTTAGATAATTAAAAGTCGTTAGAAAACAAAATGATTTTCTTTACTGTTTTTTATCTTTATCATTTTTAAATGTTATATTTTTATAACTACAACATACATTTTTAATTCCTTATTACAAAGCAGAATAGCAGAATATTTTTTGGAAAATTTTGATAAAAAGAAATCGAATTTTAGACGAATAGTTTAAGAGTAAGTATAAGTATTTAATGTTTGAGCGGAGTTGAGTGACACAGAGATATCTCGTAAAATGTTGATCCACTTCGTTCGTCCAAACTTTGAATTTTTTTAACCAAGTAACCACTTTTATGAAATGTTATAGATTGAAAAACTAAATAATATTCTGTTTTGAAGTATTGAATTAAAAATGTACGTTGTCATTCAAAAGAGTAAAAAACTTAAAAATAATATAACGATAAAATGTATAGTTTTGTAACAAGTAACAACTTGAAATTATGTAAAAGAAATATTTTTAAAAATAAGTTATTGTTTTCTGAAATAATGATTGTTTATGTTAAATGGATCACTATTATACATAATAGTCATAATACATAACAAATATAGTAGTTCATAATATGTTTTTCTTCCTAAAATATAAGTAAGAACTGAAAATTTTTTGTGTAACATTTTAAAATAGAAAATAAATTACCTATGAATCATTATGAGTATTTTTAAAAATAGTAGTAGACGACGCACCAATTCATGTGCCTCTGTGTACTCAATTTAGTTTTTGAACGAAATAAATGTATTTAATAGAAAGTAATATACATTTTTTCAAAGTGTTTTATTTATATTTTACAGAAAACAATATGTATAGTTAACAGACTACTTTGAACGCTCGTCACGGTTATGGTGGCTTATGCATAATTAACAGAAAATTAAAACTAAAATAGACGACGACACGACGTATAATAATAAGGTAAAACCAAAATATTTATTCATAACAGCGCAGTGTTATAATTATGCTCATTTTAGAAAGATATACGAAAATGCGAAAAAATAAATGTACATAAAATACCTAATAATCATGTTATCAATGTTAAAAATAATGTTTAGTGTTCGTGAGTCGTGATTGAAGCAATACCATAACCATTATTATTACTTTGCTCCTTTGAGCACCGTCTACACTCTACAGTATTACATGGGGGCGCAAACTTCAGGGAATCGTTGTATCAAAATAAGGGGTCTTTAATACTTTAATACCGAAAATGAAAATTCAATACTGAGATAGGCTGGTATTATAATAACAGGGAAAAACAACTCCGGCGGCAATCCCTCCCATATGCTCCCGATTATTTAAAATCACCAATGTTTTTGAACATTATATTCACACACTATTTGGTTGTAATACAATACAAAATTATTGGTGAAGCTTTGCTATTATATTTATATATTTGAAATCAAGACATAATTACGCATTCACAGTAAAAAATGTAAACAGATATATTCTTTATTCGCCAAATTATGTAGCTATATTATGCAATGACGAAGCCAGGAAGGTGTTTTGGGTGTTTTACATGTTATAACACCTCTCGTCAGCCGTATTAGGTTTACAAAAAATATATTTAATATAATATGTTTTAGACATTATCTAAAAAAAATATTGTTATATTATTATGGTTCTATTTCATGTTTGATATTAATTATGAAAATTTATTGCTTTAATGGGGGGAGTGCGTGAACCGGTTCAAGGGATATTTCATATTTAAATATATAAAAATAAAACAATACAATAAAATTCCATAGCAAAAATCCTGGCTGTAACTTTTAAGTTCTATAGATTATAATATGATACATTTTTAAATCACAATATTAGTTACTCAGTACTTTTACTCAGTTCACAGTTGTATATATGTTAGTGTGAATTTAATTTACCGCGAGAGGGACACGAATGATTATTGTAAAACGTACATTATATATTATGGTTATTAAACAGAGACAAATGTTTATAATATATTTTTTTAAATCTAAAACGACGAAGTGGATCATTGTTTCCAAATAATACTAATATATATATATATATAATAATAACTTTAAGTTTAGCTCTTGGAATACTTACAGTGTTGTAAGTGTATAATAATTATAGCTATCGCGCAAATGTTAAACAATGCAAACATCGAATATAATTACATTTAATGGTTACATGTAATGTTATCTTGTAAGAATAATATGTGTTGATGAAGTTTTTTGTTTGAATTTTTATTAGGTATTATTATAATATATCTATACCTGAGCTTTGCTAATTTTATCAATGACTATGTAGTGTGTACATTATGATAATAATGTTTATCATACTCTGTGTAGGTTTCCTACTAAAACGTTTTAAGCTACAAAATAATATTACGTCAGTGCATTATAGGTTTCACCAAAATGGGAAATTGTGTACGACAACTTGGCGCAGAGTTGATTTTGACACACTGTCGTTTGCCCAGCACTATATATAGTATATACCACCTAGTCCACGACCTTTTGTCGTCATGTGTATTGTATATATAATTATATATACACGTGTGTGTTTTTTTAACATTGCAGGTTTTTTACCAGTTGTTGCGCATAAAACATTAATTATTTTCTTAATTACAAAGGACACGAGTTTTGCATGCTCTGCTTTTTCCCCGATGCGCAAGCCGAGCTTTTTGCCTGCAAGCCCCTTTTGTCCGGTTCTTTAATAGGATTCTGCCCTCGTTCTCCATATATATAAATACACTACACATACACAGACATATGAATGCGCTTATGTTTATATGTATACTGTATGTACACATATACCTATATATAGTCTATACAGTATACACGTGAAGGATGAAACAAAACGCACATAGGTTTTCAGCAATGAACACAATTTACATCCATATACACATGCGCGCAATTTGGTCTGCAGACGGAAACAGACCATTAAAACTCTTATCCTTGTATGAAACTCTGGTTGTGGGTAATGGCGTTAAAATCCATATACATTTTACACACAGTACAATAAATAATTAGAAAAAATATTACCCTTGTATTTTAAATACATTATTATGTGTAACACTATTTTAAAAGAATAAATAAATTTTAAGTTAGACGAATTCCAATAGTATTTACCAACATGACATACAGACAAAATATGACACACACGATTAATTTACGTATTTATCTATAGTTGTAAGTACGAAATACATAAAATTATATAAATAATAACTTCTTAAAATTAAAAATTATTTTTATACTATTCAAAACACATAGTTATTAAATTGTTATTAACCATTAAATTGTACCTTTAAATATATTATAGAATTTACGATGTGTATATTTTGTCTAAAATTATGTATCTTATTTTATTGTTAGAATTTATCGAGTTTATTTTATTATTTTGATTATTAGTTAATCGAATAAATGCATTTATTTGTTTCAAATTATGTTACAAAATATTAGAAAATCTCATCGAATATAAATTATACAAATTGTATTTTCAGAAAAAAGAAGGATACAACGATCAAAAATAGAAATATATTTTTTTCAAAAATGTTTATTATTATTCGAAACGATGCTAGTGTCTTAATACTGATAAAACATTTACCCAGTATATATATATATGCATATTTATATTTTAAATAGGGTTAGAAGATAGCGATAGGGATAGATAAATGAGTTCGTATAGTGGTAATAACTTTTGTCAAGAAAAATGTTACAATGTTTTGTAAAAATCTGCACTGTGCAGTGAGTGAGACTCGTATACATAAATTTATACACCCTTCCCCACATCAACACACACACACACACACACACACACACATGCACATACGCGGAGTGATTAATGCTATCGTCACGTTATATTATACAACACGATATTCGAAATGTATATAATATGTATAATATCTACCTATATAATAAGTATAATACACTAACACACGCGTCCATATATACACATACACATGATAACGTGCAGAGACGATAATTAAGGGATTGTATTCCAGTGGTATACACCTACGTGCGTACGTGTACACACATATACATACGAGTATGTATATAATACTGTTTACACGCGGTCAATGCATATTATTATAATGTTCATACTTATGTGGGTATATGCGTGTATATATATATATATAGCGTATATATGTTCGCATAGCTATTTTATTCGTTTCAAGTGTTTCGGGGGGGGGGGGCATTCATTAGAGCACAAACTTCCGGGTACAGCGCATAAATAAAAGAAGAAAAAAAAGAGAGCGGAGAAATTTTCAAACACAGAAAAAAATATACATAAAAAAACGTCAAGAGAGTAGAAACGCCAAAGGTGCGCGGGGTGTGCCCACACATCTCGGGGTCCAGCACACACGGACACACGAGTTCGGTCGCACAATAGGAGAGTTTTCTGATTACTGCATTATGAAAAAGTGTATATAGCGACGGCGGCAAGTGTTTAGCAATGCGTGTACATGAATAATCCCACGCGGCGACGCTATTATATAATATACGTAAATATTATAATATAGCGGCGGGCGTGTGCGAGTGTGTACGCGATGATATAATAATATTGTGCGCTGTGCGAAAATTGCGTGAGCACCGGACCGATGACCGTTGCCCAGGTTCTTCTTATGACTGCAGTACGTATGTATAATATTCGAAATAATTAGAATTGTAAATTACATAATCCCCGGGCCAACACCAGTGTCGGCGGCGGCGGCGGTGGCATCCTCTCATCCGCCCGCTCGTCGGTCCTTTACGTATATACGTCCTCCGCGCCTATCGTTCGCAAAGGGTGAATATACGCTGTGTCGACCGTGCATTGTACCTATACACACATTTATGCGTGTAAGTGTGTGTGTGTGTGTGCGTGCGTATTCACACCGTGTATTCTCGACATCATGTTGTATTATACACAACGCGGCGGCAGCGACGGCGACGGCGACGACGACGACGACGACGACGGAGAGAAAGATAGATAAGGGGGGCGCGGTGGACGAGTGAGTCGGCGGACGAGCGGTGAGCTCTCGACCGGCCCGCCGGCGGACCAGAAATGGGGCAGGTACAAAGCGGTTTTTGCAAAGGCGGCCGAATAAATTATGGCCCAGTGAGTGTCCGTGTGCAGCGAGAGTATAGTATTTGTATGTACACACGCGCGAGAGTTTTCTCTCTCCCTCTGTTCTATGCATATATAGTGTGCATACACACATTTATATATGTGCGTAATATAATATTGTAACGCGCTGTACACAGCAGCACGTGATATCGCCCTATTTGCGCCTTCACATTTATACGATATAACGTGTATATACGCGTATACGCCACTCGTTTCAAAGTGAGTGTGTGTGTGTGTAATTTTTACTTTTAGTATATATTATACCCACCCGTCCACCCCGCCGAAGCAATTTAGTTTAGTCATAGTGTTTCATAATATACCTTGTTTGGTTTGTGTCATAAAGGTAATCGCGTTAACTGATAAGTATGATTATTATTGATAACTGCAGAATCCATTTCAACAACGATTGCAATCGTTGATTATTTTATTGAAAATTAAAATCATATACATTGTGGTCATCAAACGCTCAACAAACCACTCACCTCCCCCCGACGATGTATTGGTGGTGCATTGAACCAACAATTGTATACTTAAACCACCTCAACACGTGAGTGTGTTTACACATATTTTGGTCACGCGATATTTTATCGGCGATATTTTGTCGGTATACCGTTTACGCATATTAATAAACTACACAGCTATACATAATGTAATCGTCAATACACAGAAGGCTTAAGGTTTTAAAAATAACCCCTTCAAGAATTAATTGTTATTGATGCACAACACGCATGTCTTATTGAAAAAAGTCTTTATTTTTCCTTTGTTGATTACTATACTTATCTTGTATACCAACGTACTTATTAAACTGATTAAAATCTTTCTAATAGTTTCATCCTCAAATTAATGATTAAAATACACAATATGGATTTTGCACTATATACTACATAATTACATTATACGTTCTTGCATTAATTAATTTACTGTCATTTTTTAAACTTGATTTTAATTGTAGAAGTATAATATAATAATTTAATATTTTATGTTAAAGAGTATATTGTGTGTTTTAATATATATTACATGTGAATTATAGATACTGCGCGTGAGTAGTTTATCGTTTAAGCGGTGACTAACGATGTCCTTAAATAATACTTTTTTTTTTTTAATATACTCTCATTCGTTCATGGATGAGACTTTAAAGATTCGCGCATAGATGTGTTAGATACTATAATAGATGCTATTACGTTTTAAGCATTTTTATTGTAATATTCAACAATTCCAATCGTTTTTATACAGGTCCTGATTTTATGCATAACATAACTAATATAACTATAATAATAGGTCATTTTCGTCGATATCAATTGGTATATACATCAAGGTATTTACTTTTTGGTAACTCGAATACTATTTAAATATAAATGTATTATTTTTTAAGATTTTCATTGTTGCGACGATTTAATGTAAGATGACGTTTATTTTAAAAATTATTAGAATCTTCTATAATTTAAAAAGAAAATATTATATTACGTTAATTGTTAGGTACAGTACATAATATATACTGTATAGATTTATTATTAAATATTGATACCTATTATTATTATTTGTTATTTCTTTATAAAATGTTTCTTTTATAACTATTTTGTGTATAGAGATAGATTAATTATTCATTTTTATTTATAATAAATTAGTTTAATTTTTTACCTTCTAATTTTCAAATCAGAGAAAAAAGTTTTTTTTACAAAATATGTCTGTATGTAACTGTTGAGTGTGTTACTCAAGAAATAGTTCGAGTGAAATAGTGATCATATCAAAAAAGTTTATTTATGTATAAGTATTTATTTTATAAGTATTAGATACTATCGCATAAATTCAATACTTTATACTAATGTTTTTATGTGTATACTAACTACGAAGCAGTATATTTACTAATAACAATTCAACAACTTAATATTATAAACTAAAATAGGTAATTAGTAATTAGTAATTTATCATTTATAAAATAAAAAAACATAATTTAGTACATTTTTAAAAGCTATACTATATTATATTATATTTTAGCCTTAAATTCGTACATTATTTTACTAATGTGCATAGGTACAATAAGATATCTTTGATATACATTTGTATGCTATAAGGAACGAAAGCCAATACATTGTATTTTTTACACAACTAACTAATAAAAACTATCATTGTCGAATACGGGTAACAAAAACAAAATAATAAATAACTAATTATAATTATTATCAAAATATTCAAAAATAATTTTAAAAAAAGGATAAAAATAATTGTATTCAAACAATGATATTATGATCACATTAACCAATAATATCTAAGGAAAATATTTAAATAATAGCTAGTATATTTATTTATTTAAACTCGTGGTATAAATAACAATAATGATATAAATAACTTTTTTCTTATTTTTATTCGCCTTAAGATATATAATTTTTTGCGTATCAAAATATATCATTAAATTAAACAAGCAACTAATATTCATTACGCTGTATCATAAGTGTATTATGGGATTATTATAAAGCGGGAGCAATAAATCCCTGATGATTAACCACAAATAAGCTCCAAGCGCATGTTAAGTATATACCCTAACATGTATATAAAAACAAATTATCCAAGAAGAAAAATGTAAAATTACAAATTTTAATTACAACTGACTAATTTATATTACGGATTATGCTTTTTGATGACTAAATATTAACAATCAAGCTATTAGTTAATATGTTACAAAGCTTTTTATTTGCTGATAAATAAATTATAGGTTGTAAAAATAATGTGGATATAATCAAAGCCTTGCTAATGTGGTTCATCGTTTAAATTGCACACAATTTAGTAAGGCGCAATTCAAATTAAATAATATTCAACCTGATAACAAATCGAACCCTCATACCCAAATCAATTACGTATGCGTCTAAACATTTATACCCAACTAACACTTCGATTAAGCGGTAACAATGTGCAATTAATCTGTTCATATATTCGTTTACTGTGCGTTATTCATCTATTCGCACAGTTCTAAATAGAATGAAATATACACAAATACCTCCACGAGATAAATATGTCTATATTAGGTATGTTTTAATTTTTAGTCAATTACTATTTTATTAGTCACCGAATAAAAAAGAAAACATGTCCTGACTATTAAACAGTAATTTGAAAATAAACTATAAAAATTAAAAGCGATTATTGACGTTTTCGAATAACAAATTTATTTACTGATTATATGTTATAACAATATTTTCGTTTTTACACATTCAATCTGTATAAATTGCAATCTAAATATCTAACTATATGTAACATTAAGCGTTCAACTACCAGTGAATTAGTTTGTGTTTTAATAACGAAATACAGTAGTAAGAATATAGGTAGTATTGAAATGCGTTTATTAAAATAACATTTAGCAATAAATTATTCTATTATAATTTGATTTTTACGTCTAGATAAGCGTATAGGAATATCTGTGCAATGTGTAATCAATAATATTTTAATACATACTAAGTACTAACACTAAAAATTATTATTATGTCACTATAAGTAAATTTAGATTAAGCTTGTGCATTTGTTTTATCAACTGAGATTTATTTCCACTAATTAATTAAGTACCTATGTTAAATTTTAAAAGCTTATGTATATGCGTTGTATAACTATTAGGTGATACTAATATTAATATTTTGAAAAATTTTGAGCAGCACAAAAAGCAATTGATTCTACATATTATAATTTATTATTTAAAAATATATCCAAATTTTAAACTCAATTTTTAATTTAAGCAACTATTTGTAAATGGTTGTATTTATAAAGATGCTGTATTGGTTTGCGAATAGTATAATAAACAATTATTGATAATTTTCGGATGACTAAACTAACATTAAATTTAAATATTTGTGTCTTAATTAAAATCATTATATTTTGCCTTTTTTAAGATTTAAAGCAAATAGCATACAGTATACAAAAAATAACGCTGTTTTTAAAAATGGGTTGCCATTTTTTTGTTTTTGTGTTTACAACATTGTTCTCTTCATTTGTCTCAATCTACTACCTATCATTCCAATTTTTTGTTGTGTAATCAGTTTTTGTTAAGTGTCCCCATGGATCGAATGTCAATTAAATACGTATGTAGAGGTTGTTAAGACCTTTTACCAATCTAACGAAAGTAGTGCGGAAGCTATGTGACGACTTCGTATCTTACTATAACAGGACGCTGCTTATTTCAATGCAATCTCAAAAGCCCCGATTAAGTGTAACTTAAGTTAAGGTGTCCTCGTGAAACTCACTAAAGAGAACTGAAAGGTAGTTATTGTTAATTTTGTCGACCGCACTTTAGCCTGTCAACAAACTAGGGGAGAACAATCGAATGTTATTTTTTTTCATACGTAGACCAGATGTTATATCGAAACTGTACGTATTTTTTTTTTTGTAATTTTTTGGCTAATTAATATTAGTATTAATTTTTATACAGTTTAATCATATAATATTATATTTGCTTCTTAATATATTCCATTTTAAAATACATAATAGCCTAGCAACATAGAGTAGACTCAATACTCAGAGTATATATTATTGGTATTAGTTGAATAAATACTAGTAGCTATTAGCTATGCAATATGCGTTGTTAAATTGCTGCAGCTTTAATTAGTGAACTTGATAATTAATAGTAATTATGTATATATTTATACCTTTAGCAGTATTTACGTTTACATAATTAATCAATAATATCAATTACAATAACTTACAACCTTCTATAAAAAGCAAACGAGTACTAGAAATTAGAATGCATACATGGCATATGTATATAAAGTATACATATCTATTTATACAACTTTTGATATAATCTTTTTAGTTAAACATAAGATACCAAACATCATATTATTAGTATCTGCTATAAATTATAATAACCTATATGTATAGATAAACTTAAGAAGTAAGCAATACGTTGTGATTTATAATAAAAATTATGATAATAGGCAGTGGCAAAATAAATTAATACACTTACATATTATTACATATTATCATTAAATGTTAATATTCTACGCGGTGTTTAATAATAAGAGTCTATCTATATTGAACTAATGAAAGTTTATTTGCACTATTGAAGTATTGTGTTACATACATATTGCATGTACTAAAATAAATGCTAAAAAATTAAAATATAATTGTTTTTAATCGTATACAACAAGCGTGATGTTTATTAAACATTTAATTAGGAAATAGCCGACTTCAAAAAGCAAATTAAGTCGTTTCAATGTAATATTATGAAAAATATTTTATGGCTTCGATACCTATAATATATCTAAATAATGGCTATATATGTGTTTTAAAGATCTTTGTCTACGCGTTTTGAAATTAGAACTAATGTATAAGTAAATATTATACTATTTTGAGTATGACAGTATTAAGCCAAATATTACTTAGGTATCACATAATATGGCCATATGGGTAATCAACCTATAACCTACAGTATATACATCATTTAGGCAGAATAATTAAGTTACATGATTACAAAATAAAGCAACGATAAGCGTTAAGCAGCGTTCAAACATATAATATTGTTATGTTTTTAGTAAAATGTAAATTTCTATTTAGGTAAGGTGTCCTATACAATTCGTATTGGACTATTGTCTAAGCTTCTTCGCATCACTACTTAAGCATTTGTGAAGCAATTGCAAAACATTGTTATTTTTTTTTTCATTTGTATACAGGTATATTGTTGTAGGTACATTGGCGTAATGCTAAAACACCTAATTAGGAAATAGCTGCACAGGCCGCTAAGAATCACTTTATTCACTCGATTCGATATAATATTATGAAGAATATTATAATACGGTGGTATGTAGCTATGATAACAATAGATGATAATGTGTAATATGCATTTTAAAGATCTTTGTGTACGTATTTGTACGCGTGTTTTGAAATAACTGTTACAGCATCAGTCTGGTACGTCGCTCGTGGATTGTATATGAAAATCGAAGGGGTGGCCAAAATAGTTTCAAGAATGCTATATAATAATATGTACGATATTATCGTACGAACACGCGGGTTCTTTTTTTTTTACTTCCCCCACGGTAGCGGCGGTCGCCGCCGCCGCCGACATTCGCGCGCGTCTGGGTCGATACCGAGTGAAAATCCATAAAACGGCGGAGCTACGAACCGCACGTCGGCCAATCTTGTCACTCGGTTTAACCCCCACCCTCCATACCCTTTCGTCGTGGTTGTTTTTTCCCGTATTCCCAGTGTGTCCTCAGTATAAAATGTGTGGATCAAAAAGAATAATATAATAAAATTCAAAATACAAAATCCTGTAACCTTACCGTATTCTCCAACAGGGTACGCCACAATAATAATATTATTATGTAAAAACATGGTACGCAGTCGATATTTTTCATCGTAGTTTTTCATTATTTTAAAACTGAAACAAAAAAATTGTTGTTTTATTAGAGGTTTACTAACAAGTTATAATATACTTATATATATATATATATATATATATATATATATATATATATATATATATAGTACTGGGAATAGATAACTCAAAAAATATTTAGATAAAGATGAAAGATAATAGATATAATTATGAAATATGTGTATTGTGTGTGTTACGGAAGATGTCAACATCTAGGAAATAATGGCAATTTCGAATAAGGGAAGGGAATGATTTCTTAGCGTAGTACGAATAATACGATTATTAATATTATATTTATTATGCTTTATATGCGTTCACAATAAACATACCTAATGTATAGGTATTAATATTTGTATTGTTACAACAGAAAGTGTTAAGATTGTTGAATCTATTGTAAATGTTCAACAAAAATAAAATACAAAAAACATAAACGTTCATCTGTATTATGCACCTTTGGCTATTATTTAGATCACCATAATTACACACTTTTTTTAGCTGTTCATATAGCTATGGTAATAATATATACGACATACTTAATTTATTAGGTTTATTTACTTAAGTACCTAACTAAAATTGTTTCATATTATTTATGTTTATTTTTAATTACGTAACTACATCATACGAGTACTTATTTCTTATCTGTATAATGTATAATAGTACATCAAATAATACCATATTATATTCTTATAATATAGTGGTACTATAATTTTGAATTTTAAAAGTAAAATAGAGCATTTTATAACGATTCGATGGTAACAATGTAGATACGTTTTTTAAGATTTAATATTTTTTATTAAAAATACTTTAAGTAGTATATTTAGTATACTATACTATACTGTCTATACTAAGTATACAAGTCTTGTATGTACCTAGTACCTACTTAGAAAATAAAAAACAATCAAACCCCGTTTTGAAAAAATGTATAAATACATAATTTAGATATAGCATCTATTTTATATAAAAAAAAAAATTAAAATATTAAAAAATCAGATAAATAATATAAGGCATATAGTATTAAAATTATTAAAATGTTTAAATACAAATACATTTCAAAAATATAATTGCAAAAAATTACAGTTTTGTAATTTTGTAATGTATATAGTCCCTCATTATTCGGAACCGAAAAATCTAAGAATAAAGGTAATTGTATAGATATATGTTCAAACATTTTCATTTATATCCATTTATATACCATAATAATGAAAAGTTAACAAACATTGTATCATATTATATTGTTATTTCAACGTTTTTTTTTTTTAAATCAATTTTCAAACTTATGGTTAATAATATATAAATTTATATTATTTCTGTATATTATATCATCTAAATTTCATATATATATAATAGATTTTATAGATTTTTCGTTTTGAAATCAAAATATTTTCAAAATAAAATGAAAATTAACAATTAGGAATGTAAAAAACCCATAAAATATGCAAAAATATGCATTTGCTTGAAGTGTCGGGTATACTGTTATTATAATCTAAAATTAATTATTGATAAATTAAAAAAAACTAATTAAGTAGGTATAAATTATACACGCAAAACTGAAATACAGTTGTAAGGTAAATATCACCCCCTTTAAAAAGTATTTATAAAAAGATAAACTAATGAGAGAGAAATATGTTGCAGTATGCTTTTGTTATGGTAATGTTAAGAACTTAATTTAAAATTTTCAAACCATCAGCTGCGTACCTATACTATGTATAAAAATCCTAATACAATCCTTCAAATGATATCATGGTTATAGATGTAGGTACCGAACCATCAAAGTATATTATATAATATTTAAACTATATATGTCTTAATATGTTATGTATAATTATTAATTATAATTTTGTATGAGATACAGAAAAAAACAACATAATATGTGCCTTTGCTGCAAACTTATTTTTTTTTTAAAGGGACGAAGAAAATCAATTTGTAAAGAACTAAATATATTAATAATCTATAACTATATGTTTTACATATACTTATTTGGGTAACTACATATTAAGATATGTCAAAAACATTGGCTTAAAAATAAATATTTTATACTAATTTAAAGAAACAGTTATATATAGATAAGTATATAGGTGCATATATATAAAACATATTTTTTAAGTTGTGATATTAAGCTAAATCGAATTAAATTAATTGAAAATAATATATGACAGATATATAGATATATTATATATTGACAGATTACAAAAGCTTAAAAACGTTTCTATGTCTCTCTGTACACTATAGTATGTATATTTGCAGAAAATGACAAAATAGTATAATGAAAACCATTAGTTTATTACTAATAAGTTATTAGTGTTACAAAATATTATGTTTAACGAATGTATTTACGACTTTATCATATATAAGTAAATAATAGGTATTTATTTCTAGTATGTATTTTAATATCTTAATACTATATATATATACATATATATTAATTATATATTTATATACAGTATCAACCATAATGGTCGTAGATTCAAATGTAAATCGATCATCACGCTTTTATAATATATCCACCTCAAATAATAATAACGTGTAGTGATATAAATTGTACATAATATATATTTACAAATATGATTGTACTATAATGTACTATAGCTATATATTGCGAGTCTTTTAACCCTTAACAGGCATATACCGATAGCAATATATATACTCTATTGCTATCAAATATTTGTAATTTATTTAAACTGTATAATTTATAGAAATTTGTATTCGTATATAAAGTCTTAAATTCCTGCTATAATGTCGCAAGTATATAGGTACTTATACTTTTTAATCGACTATATGGTATATTATACCTGCAGGTACTATGGTTATATTACTTATATTATACCTACGTGTAAAGCTATATTATTATATAGTCTATAGGTATTATATCTATACGTTATATTGTGTTATGGATAGTTAATTTTCCAGAGTGATTATATACTTAGCTATTGTAATTTTTTAGTGATTCTTATGAGAACCTGGAGGAGCACAGAGAACTTGAAAATAATCGAGAAATAAATGCCCCGCCAGTCTGAAATTTAAACATTTAAGTGATCTGCTAAATCCTTGTAATGCAATTTATTGCAGTGACTGGTGACTGACTATTTAATGTTTATGTATAACTAGTATAAAGGTATATACGTTTATGTATACCCTATACGATCCACTAAAGTCTATAGTTCAGGCGATTATTACATATAAATAATATTATTAGAATATAATGTATTACCTACTATAATCTTTGATATTTATGGCCCATTCGGGCACGAAACTATAATTTTTTCCATTGGGCACGGAGTGAAACTGATACTTTTTGTACATAGGCTAGGATTTTTTCAAAAAGAAACAATGATTACTCAGATAAATAATTGCATTTGATTTTACATAAAATAGCTATAGCACACACAAGATTTTTAAAATACTCTCAGTAGTTTTTATAACCTAAATTCTAAATAAATAATATGTATGAAATTTTTAATAACTATCAATATTTTTAAAATTGTACTTTATATGTAATGTTTTTTTTTAATGTAAAATAAGAAGTATTTTAACACAGATTTTAAAAGTACTTATTGTAGGGAGTTACCTTAACCTTATATTTTTTGTAAAATATTATGCTTCTATTAAAAATAATACATAACTTTATAGGCAATTTCAACATAAATACTCATGTATTTAATACACATAATTTTGAAAATTTGAACTAAAAATAATTATAAATTCAATGGATGTACTTATATATACAAATATCTTTCATTATAACACATTCTAGATTCTACATTTATTCAAACGTTGTCAGAAAATGTATGAACATTTTTTATTAAAAAATGTAATTAAATATATTGTTATACACTGCTTATACTATGCACGTTTAACAAATAATTTTTTATCAACTCTTTATGTAAATCTAATCTAAAATGTATGAACTAGGTACCTTCGAGGATATGACATCCTGACACAGTGACGCAATAAAACGTCTCAAATGATTTTAAAATAAAACGCATTTATTAAATAGCAATATAATAATATTATAATCACGAAATATATTAAGTATAATAACTTAATTTAAATAATATTATGACCTATTTAAAAATATATGTATAATATGCGCTGTATAATATATTATCTTATTACATGGATATTTGACTATAATATAAATATTTAAAATTATAAAAATACTCAAGGAAATAAAAGTATTTATTTAAATAATATTAATAAAGTTCTTATACAAATAAGATAAAACGTGCTATTATATTTTTCATTGGGGATGGGGCTGGTGAGGGTGCTCGGCCATTTATAGGAAGGGCTAAAACCCTCACTGGTTCTTAGCACCGTTCCTAAGCATACTGGATTTTAAATAATATGATATTATTTATATTTTATACAAATAATTATAACATATTATAATTATTAAGAATCATAATGAATATATAATATTTACTATTTTACTATACATACAACTGAATATCTGAATAAGTTTGAGTGATCATACTTAACTTAACTTTCAGGAAATCGGATAATATTCTATTATAAATAAAAAAGCATTAAAAGTAATTTATTTAAATTTGGTGATCTATACCAGTTATAGTGGTTGAGGGATTTGGAAAGGATCTTATATAATAAATATAGCTTCTCATCGACTATCTTTATCGTATAGTTTATGGTAGTAATGCGAGTTAAGAGTTGTTTGAAAATTATAATAAGATTATTCAGTTTCAGGTTAATATAATGCAATTTTAATATATTATATATTATTTATATCATGATGCACGATATTAATAATGGACGAATAGGACATCGTATATATTAAAATGATGATATATAATATATATATACGTAATATAGCTAAGTACGTGCGTATAGTGCAGCTGATAATATATGATATAATG